>NC_056743.1:1792100989-1792115989 GCF_019279795.1 Protopterus annectens
CTCGGTCATCTATCAGCCAAGGAGGGGGTAGGAGGGAGGGACGTAAGAAAGAAGGCACGGTGAACAACTCACATGGAACGTTATGGCAAGTACATAACTTCTTTATGTGAAGTTATTCAATCTCGCCGTTCATTCTTTACTGATGGGTAGCGTAACAATGAACAACCCGTACCACTTGGACTTAGGATAAAAGATGTTTTTTTTTTTTATTTCAGAACAATAAAATGCTCTAAATCTAGCAATGTTGAGCGCTTTCATCAAAAAACAATAACTTCCTCAAAACAAAATAATGAATCAATTAAGCGCTTATATACCCTCCATATTCAAACTAATTAGGCTGTCATAATACATAATTACTTAGTACTGCTTTATTTTCCTTAAAGCACCCTAACACATTAAATTACAAATACAAAAAAAAAAAAAAAAAAAAAAAAAAAAAAAAAAAATATATATATATATATATATATATAAAATGTTTTATATATATATATATATATATATATATATATATATATATATATATAAAACATGTTATGTAGGTAAAATATATTTATTAAAAACGTCAATTTATAAAAAAATGTTCGTTAACAGCAAACTAACTAAATATTATTTCTTTGTTAATAAAAAAATATTTTAACCTGTTGAATCTCTCTTTTAAAACAGGGTGAATAGAAAGGAAATCATTTAAACCAGGGGGAAAATTGGAAGCTAATCTCAGTTGCCACATTAGCTCTTTTTTAACCAAGCAATTCTTCCAATCCCTCCCCCCCTTACATCCAATTCTACAATATCCACAATACCAAATTTAAACCCTGTATATCCCTCACAAACCACAGACTGTCTAAAAAGGGCATTTGTCTCTTTTTTATTTTTTATCTCATAAAGATGTTCATAAATCCTGCATTTAAGGGCCCTCTCAGTTTTACCAATGTAAAATCCATTACAGGTGTTACAGGTGTTACAAAGTGCAATATAATACTATTTTAGTAGTATAACAATCCCCCTTTCTTAAATATACAGTACTACTGACAATGTTACTTAAAGTAATGGGTGAGACTTGCAGAATATAACTACATTGGGAACATTGTCCACAAGGTTTAGTATTTTCTCCAAAGTTGTGTCTCCCAATACTCATTTTCTCCAAAACAGTTTTTAAATTAATGCTCACTTTAGTAGAAAACGTAGGTTTTTCACCTACCTTCCTATATATTTCACTATTAGTTTTAAAGATACTCCAGTTCTTACACAGAACATTTTTAACTCTATTAGAAAGTGGGCAATGTTGAATAATACACGCCTGACTAAAATCTGTCAGGTCTGTAGCAGAATGAGTACTGGAATCTGATTCTTGTTCCAAATTAACTCTGTCAGCTGTCATGCTACTCAACCCATTCCACAAAAGGGGCTTGTATTTCTTTTCCCATTCACCTAATACCTCATTCAAAATAGCTTCCACTAAATTTGAAGGGTATCCTCTTTCAAAAAACATGGTCTTCAATCTACTAAACTAGTGTGCTAAATCATCTCTCTCTGATGTCATTCTGGCAATTCTGATAGCCTGACCTTTTACTACACTTCTTTTCTGGCTCTTGGGGTGGTAACTTTGATAGTGCAAATAAGCATTACAAAAAGTGGGCTTCCGGTACACATTAGATTTAAAGCCTTGATTTGTTTTAGATATCATAACATCAAGGAAATTAATCTCTTGTCCATTCACTTGGTGTGTGAACCTTAAAAAGGTGGTAGTGTTGTTCAAATATTCCATGAAATGTAAAACATCTGCAGGGTTACAGCTCCACAAAACAAAAATATCATCCAGGAATCTGTGATATAAAATAATATTTGATTTATATTTACTGTTCAAAACATATTGCTTTTCCCATCCAAATAAAACAAGGTTGGCATATAAGGGGGCACAGGCTGCTCCCATGGCTACTGCGCGGATTTGTTGGTAATGCTCACCCTCAAAATGTATATAGTTGTTATCTAAATCATGTGCCATAATCTCACAAGTAAGTTGAATCTCATCAGGTTCCATACTGGAGCATGCCTGTAAAGCATCCTCAAAAAATTCCATCCCCTCTGCCCTGGGAATGCAAGTAAGAAGGTCATGGACGTCAATAGTTAAAAATATAACATCTTTGGATCAATAACTCTGCTTAATTTGGCCCAGAAAATCCCATGAATCTTTAATTATATGTGGTATACCCTCCAATACATGTTTAGTAGTTTTTTTTAGAAAGAGGATACCCTTCAAATTTAGTGGAAGCTATTCTGAATGAGGTATTAGGTGAATGGGAAAAGAAATACAAGCCCCTTTTGGGGAATGGGTTGAGTAGTATGACAGCTGACAGAGTTAATTTGGAACAAGAATCGGATTCCAGTACTCATTCTGCTACAGACCTGACAGATTTTAGTAAGGTGTGTATTATTCAACATTGCCTACTTTCTAATAGAGTTAAAAATGTTCTGTATAAGAACTGGGGTATCTTTAAAACTAATAGTGAAATATATAGGAAGGTAGGTGAAAAACCTACATTTTCTACTAAAGTGGGCATTAATTTAAAAACAGGTTTGGAGAAAATTAGTATTGGGAGACACAACTTTGGAGAAAATAATAAACTTTGTGGACGATGTTCCCATGTAGTTATATTCTGCAAGTTTTACCCATTACTTTAAGTAACATGGTCAGTAGTACTGTATATTTAAGAAAGAGGAATTGTTATACTACTAAAATAGTATATATTGCACTTTGTAACACCTGTAATGGAGTTTACATTGGTAAAACTGTGATGGCCCTTAAATGCAGGATTTATGAACATCTTTATGAGATAAAAAATAAAAAAGTGACAAATGCCCTTTTAGACACTCTGTGGTTTGTGAGGGATATACAGAGTTTAAATTTGGTATTGGGGATATTGTAGAATTGGATGTAAGGGGGGGTTGGAAGAATTGGTTGGTTAAAAAAGAGCTAATGTGGCAACTGAGATTAGCTTCCAATTTTCTCCCTGGTTTAAATGATTAACTCCCTGTTTTAAAAGAGAGATCCAACAGGTTAAAATAATTCTAAATAAACAAAGAAATAATATTTAGTTAGTTTGCTGTTAAAGAACGTTTTTTTATAAACTGACATGTTTTTAATAAATATTTTTTACCTACATAACATGCAATATATGCATATAAAATTTATATCTATATATATATATATATATATATATATATATATATATATATTATATATATATATATATATATATATTGTATTTGTAATTTAATGTGTTAGGGTGCATTAAGGAAAGTAAAGCAGTACTAAGTAATTATGTATGACAGCCAAATTAGTTTGAATATGGAGGGTATATAGGAGCTTAATTGATTCATTACTTTGGTCTGAGGAAGTCATTGTTTTTTGATGAAAGCGCTCAACATTGCTGGATTTAAGAGCATTTTATTGTTCTGAAATAAAAAAAAAACATCTTTTATCCTAAGTCTGAGTGGTGCGGGTTGATCATTGTTTTGGAGTTTTTTACGCACCAGCACACCATTTTTTGTTTTACTGATGGGTAGCGTCCCAAGCACCATCAATCTCGGGTGGCTCACGGGAGTATATTTCTCAGGACTGTGGATCCAAAGGAGGCCCTGTCCCTGAAGGCCTTGTCAACTTTGTAATGAATGATAAAGGTATGAGATTTTGACCAAGTGGCTGCTGCAGAAATGTTATCAATGGGAAGTCTGGCAGAAAAGGCAGATGATGTAGAAACTGCTCTGGTTGAGTGAGCTTTAATCTTGTGTTGCAAAGGCATATTTGCAGCTGAATAGGCAAAGGTGATACAATCGGATAACTATTTAGAAAGAGTTGTTTTAGCCACTGGTCTCCCCTTCCTGGTGTCTGAAAATTAAACAAAAAACTGGTCTGATTTTCTGAAATCTTTTGTTCTATCCAAATAAAATCTGAGCTGTCTGTGAACATCAAGTTTGTGCAGCAGGCAAATCAATAACTTGGTTGAGATTGGTTTCAGTGCAAACTTTGGGCAAGAATTAAGGATTTGTTCTTAGTGAGACTCTGTCAGCATGGAATATCAAATAGAGAGGCTTGATGGATAAAGTCTGAAGCTCTGACACTCTGCGGGCAGAAGTAATAACTACAAGAAAGATGGTCTTCCAAGACAAAAATTTGAGATCACAAGATGAAGCTGGTTCAAAAGGGGGAAGAATTATGTGGGAAAGCATAACATTTAGATTCCATGGAGAATAGGGAGATTTCACAGGTGGTCTAATATGAAAAGTCCTTTGAGAAAGGCTTTGGATAACTTGTGAGACATGATATTCAATCTTTCAAATCCAAGATGAAAATTATATATAGCAGCCAATTGAACCCGGACTGTTGCTGCTGCAGCTCCTTTGTTAAAAATCATAATCAAGAACTCTAAAATGGTGGCCATAGGGGCTTGGTAAGGATCAATATTATTTTTACAGGCCAATATAGAAAATTGTTTCCATTTGCTAAGATATAGCTTCCTAGTAGAAGATTTATGAGAAGACAAAAGGATCTGTTTTGTCTCATTGGAAAGGTTATGGAACCTGGCTATGATGGGAACTGGAGCAGCCAAGCTGTGAGTTTCAAGGACTGCAGAGAAAGGATGAAGATCCCCCGATGGGTGAGTCACAAGGTCTGAAACTGAGTCCAGAATCGAAGGATCCTCCAAAAGATGAAGTTGAAGGAAGGGGAACCAAATCTGACGAGGCCAGTGAGGGGCTATTAGAATGATGGTCCTTCCCAGGGTTTTTGCTTTCTGTAGGACCTTGGGTATCAACGGGATTGGTGGAAATGCAGAGAGGTTGCATATTTGGGAACCATACATATATCTTCCCATTGTTTCTTTGTAGATTGCATATCTTGTCTTTCTTCCTGGTCTTTTCTAACTTCTTCTGATTGATTGATTGATTGATTGATTGATTGATTGATTGATTGATTGATTGATACAGTTATTGTGCAGTGTTTTACATATCCTACTAATCATCCCTTTTTAACAGCAGCTTCTGTTCTAGATTCAACTAAAAGTTCTACCAGTGCAGGTCTTTCACTTAGGATTTCCTTATCACTTTCTCTTTGCCTGTACTCTGATATCAATCCCTGATAGGGAAGGCAGTCTGTAGCCCACAGCCCAAATGTCTTCTAGGCCTTTTCCCATTCTATTACCTTTTTCTTTCTAATTATTTGTTCCTAATACCTTGGTTGCTCTGCCGGTTTTCTGCGGTAAACTTCAGCCCTCTCTTGCGAATTTTCTGTACCTCTAGTCACTGTCATCTCTGTTATCAGAATCTCCTTTCCCCATTCCCATTTTGGCTTAGTTCTTTGAACACTTTCTTCTACTTTATGAATATAATACTCTGTATGACTGCTGTTATTCTCCTTAAAGACCTGCATCCAAAATTTCATTCACTCCTTATTTCTCATATTCCCCCTACTTAATCATCATCCCTTTCCACTTTGAATTTTAGCTTTCTGCTTATGTTATGTATAAGAACCTTAACTGTGTAACTATAAAATATCCCTTCAAATCAAGTAATTCTATACCAGCATCTTCTATTGGAAGGGTCACCATATCCCACTTTACTCTTGAACTCTTCCCCTCCCAGAAAAAAAACCTTCAACTCTTTATTACTATCTACAACTTCTCCAGTTGATAAAATATGTCTGACCTTTGCATAAATCTAATGGGACTAAAAACATTTTAATGCTTGTATCTTGCTATTTTTCATAAAATTTCCAGAATATCTTTAATACCTCAACATGATCTCTAGTTATTTTTCTTGTTATAGGCTCACTGACTTTGGCCACATCCCCTTCTACTTTCTTTTGCCTAAGTCATTATGATAAAAGATTTTGTGCTCTGAAGTTATTATCAAAAACAGTTGCTTCACAGCAATCTTTCTAAACTTACAAATGCTATCCAAGTACTCCATTATTTTCTCTTTAGCACTCTGCAGTTGTACCTCTTCTTGTTCTGTGAGGATCCCCTTATTCTGCAATACTTCTTTGTCAGCACCTCTAAATAATTCTTGTTACTTGTTGACCATATCTCTTTTTTCTTTTATTTCTACCCTAATATTAAACTGGACTTTTATTTTATCTCACTCACTAGCTATAACTTCCAAAGAACTTTCTATCTTCCCTAACAACTACAGAATAATTTCCACTACCCATTCCTTAAATTCCTCTCGTTTTAATAGATAGGTGGGGAAGCACCAGTGTCTCATTTCTTACTTCATCACCCTTCATTTTTATTTAAATTATTATTGGCACATGATGTGAAATAGTTACTGGATATTTGTCAAAGCCCACAAAGCTCTCAATTAAATGCATGTGCTCCTGAGAAACATAATGCCTGTCTAGTTTAGCCCAGTTATTGTACCTAGAGGAACAATATGAAAATTCTCTCTGGGTTTCTACTACTGAATTCACGTCTTCCATACAAATGTTTTCAAAACTTTCTTCAGAAAATCTACCTTTTCTTGTTAGATTTTTCGATCTAGGACCCAAATACATCTTCACTGTTGCAAATCAAATTTCAGTTCCCACTTGCGAGAAATATTCCCTCCTGAAAGCTGATTATTTCTATTATAATTTTTTAAGCTCCATAATAGCAGTTTTAGGTGGAATATAAATACATGCCTACGTAATCCTCTTCCCTTGCCAGTAGCCCATTACTACCACAAGTCTACCATTATCATAATTTTTTCCTCTTCTATCACTATTGAAGCTCATCTAGCAAGTAGTATTAAGTACTCATCTTTTCCGTCTGCTGAATATATATATCCTGAAATCGTTTCTTTATGAAAGTCACATGCTTAGTTCTCTCTAAACATGTCTCCTGTAACATTGCTATTTGCACAATGAATTTCTTAATATAATTCTGTACTTTTCCTTTTTGTCTACACCCGTGAGATCATTCACATTCCAAGATAATACCGAAACTGTCACCATTAATATGAGGCTTTATTCCTACCTGTTATACATGACAGCTTTTTTAGATGTCTATTTGCAGCTTTTGTGATACATGCACCCACTAATGTTTAGCAGGTTGATCTTTTATATATTTGTTTCTTGTCCTCTCCATTTGAACCTATGTCACACTTTACAAGACTTAACAAACATACCCGAGAACACTCACAGAACCTATTAACTTAATACATCAGCTGTGTACATATTCAAATAATAAAGTTTAACCTTGCTAATAAGAGCAACTGTCCTAAATAGACAGACACACACAGAGGCATTATCTGACCTAAAAAAAGAAGTTATGTGCCTACCATAACGTTCCATGTTAGTTGTCTTCATCTCGCCTTCTTTCTTGCTTGTTGGGATCGGAGCCGATCCTCAGCTCCGACTCGGCCATCTTCTATAGCTTGAGAGCTGTTTACTGGCTCGAGGCTAACCCTTATCCCATGATACCTAGCTCTAGCTACCCAGATCTGGTTTGAAATAGTTAAACCCAGCCATAGCTATGGAATGTAACCCCTCCAAACAGAGGGTTAAACTTACCTGTTATAATCTCTGAGTCAGTAGAGAAAACAAACCAGAGAACACTAAGCCAGTGAAACTTAAACTCCTCTTGGTCCAATAGGACAGGGGGATGGAGGGGGGGACGCAAGAAAGAAGGCGAGATGAAGACAACTAACATGGAACGTTATGGTAGGTACATAACTTCTTTATGTTAAGTTGTCTATCTCGCCTTTGTTTCTTGCTTGTTGGGACAGCGTCCTTAGCACCTACAATCCTGGGTGGCTGATTGGAACAGACTCTTCAGAACAGTGGAATCAAAGTTAGCTCTACTCCTGAAGACCATGTCTAACTTGTAATGAGTAATAAAGGTATGAGGATTTGCCCACATGGCAGCGGCACAGATAGAGTCCATGGGCAACCTAGACTGGAAGGCTACAGAGGTGGCCAGAACCCTATTAGAATGACCTTTCAGTTTGGTAGACAACTCTTTGTTTCTTAGTTGATAGATGAAGGTAATAATGTGAGACAACCATCTGGACAGGATCACTTTGGAAACTGGAAGACCCTGTTTGCCCTTAGCATAGGATAGGAAAAGTTGGTCCGACTTCCTTATATCCTTTGTTCTATGCAGGTAAAAACGCAATTGTCTATGAACATCCAAAAGGTGTAATTTGTTTTCTACCTTGTTGGTGTGGTTAGGGAAAAACACAGGAAGGTCTATAGATTGGTTTAGATTATTTTCTGAGCAGACTTTTGGAAGGAAGGAGGGATTAGTTCTCAGAGCAACCCTGCCCTTATGAAAAACTAAGTACGGAGGGTGAACACTTAGTGCCTGAAGTTCCGCGACATGTCTGGCTGAGGTAATAGCTACCAGGAAGAGAGTTTTCCAAGACAGAAACTTAATTGAGCAGGATGCTGCTGATTCAAAAGGGGGCATAATAACGGAGGTTAGTACCAAATTAAGGTCCCAAGGAGGAGGGGGATCTCTCATTGGGGGCCTAAGGAGAGTCGTCCCTCTGAGGAAGGCCTTACACAGCTTATGAGACATAATGTTTAAATTAGAAAACCCAATATGAAAGTTAGAGATGGCCGCTAATTGAACCCTGATTGCGGCAGAAGTGGACCCAGAATGAAAAAGCTCTGTTAGGAACTCCAAGATTTCGTGAACTGCGGCTGAAAAGGGATCTATGTTCCTAGCCTCTGCCCAACAAGAGAAATGTTTCCATTTGCTAGCATAAGTCTTCCTAGTAGTGGATTTGTGAGAGGAGACAATAATCTCACGCACAGCCGGGGAGATAATGGGAAGCCTGGCTAGGGTTGGAATTTGAGCAACCAAGCTGTGAGCTGGAGAGATTGGAGGGATCGATGCAGCTCCCCTGATTGATGAATCAGCAGGTCTGGAATAGGATCCAGAGTCCAGGGCTGCTTGAGGAGGTAACGGTGCAGGAATGGAAACCATATTTGTCGAGGCCAGTAAGAAGCAATGAGGATCATTTTGCAACCCGATGATATAGCTTTCTGTATGAGTTTGGGTATAAGAGGGAACGGCGGGAAGGCATAAAGAAGTCCCTGAGGCCAATCGTGGACTAGAGCGTCTCTGGGAGGGTGATCGGGAAGCGGTAAAAGGGAGAAGTTGTTGCTGCATTTGCTGTTGAAGGGGGTGGCAAACAGATAGCAGCAAGACTGTCCCCATTTGTGGAAGATCATAACTGCAACTACCTGATTCAGAGACCACTTGTGAGGCATGAGAATAGCTCTGCTGAGCCTGTCCGCTATGACATTGGACTTCCCAGGGATGTGTGTCGCAATCAGAAATCGTTGGGAGGAAATCGCCCACTGTCAGAGTCTGAGTGCCTCTCGACATAGGGGGTAGGACCTGGTTCCGCCCTGCTTGTTGATGTACCACACTACTGACATGCTGTCCATTTGAATTGCAATGGTCCCGGAAGGGAGGGAGTCCTGAAGTGCTTGCAACGCTAGGAGCACGGATCTCATTTCCAAGACATTTATGTGCAGATGGTACTCGTGAGGCTGCCAAGTGCCTTGGACTGTCCTGCCCTGATAATGCCCCCCCCCACCCTATCAGTGAGCCATCCATGGTCACTGTGGCAACCAGGGGAGGCTGGATGAATGGTCTGCCCTGAGACACTAGTGGGGAGACCATCCACCAGGAAAGGTGCCTTTTGCATGTTTCTGTAATTATGATCATGTGAGACATGGGGAGCTGTTGAAAGGACCACTGTGTGAAGAGAAGCCACTGAGGGATCCTCATGTGAAAATGGGCCAGAGGTATTAGAAGAATTGCCGCTGCCACAGAACCCAGAATTTGAAGGACCAACTTGACTGGTACCTTTTTGCATTGCATGAGGATATGAACTTGCTGCCGAATTGTGGCCACCCTGTCTGGAGGTAGCCTTGCAGACATACTTCTTGTATCTAAATCTGCTCCTATATAGGTAATAGACGGACAGGGCAACAAGGCAGATTTTAAAAAATTTACAGTAATACCTAGCTGGGCACAAATTGTAATTGTATAGTCCCTGGCTTGAAGGAGTTGATGCCTGGTAGTAGCAGTAAGGAGCCAGTCGTCCAGATATGGAAACACCTGGAATCCTCGACGCCTCAGGTGAGCCGTGACCACTACCATGCATTTGGTGAACACCCTGGGGGCTGTGGTGAGACCAAAGGGCAGAGCTCTGAACTGGTAATGACTGACTCCCAGCCGGAAGCGAAGGAACCTCCTGGAGCGCCTGTCCATTTTGATGTGATAGTACGCATCCTGAAGATCTACTGAGCACATCCAATTGTCCTGACCCAAAAAGGGTAGAATGGACTGTAGCGTGACCATCCAAAACCTTGTTCTTAGCAGAGACTTGTTTAGTCTGCTGAGATCCAATATTGGTCTCCAGTCTCCTGTCTTTTTTGGTACCAAAAAGAACCTTGAATAAGTTCCGGATCCATGTTGGTCTACCTGGACTTCCTGGATGACTCTTTTTTCTAGCAGTCTTGAAATTTCTATGACTGCTTGGTCCCTCAGATTGGGTGGAACATCTGGAAGGGATTTGTTTGATGGTAATGGGGTTTGGAAGAAGGGAATTATGTAGCCTCCAGATATGATTGAGTGTACCCATCTGTCTTGCGTTAGGTTTTGCCAGGCTTTTGGGTACAGTGAAAGTCTTCCCCCGACTGCCTCCAGAGGCGGGCAGCCGGGCAACCCTTCAGGGATGCTGGAAGGGCTTGTCAGAGAAGGATTCTCTGCTGCCTTGGTTTTGCGAACCCCCTCTGCCATGAGGATGGCGTCTGTTGTTGTTTTTTCCTCCTCTGCCCCTGGAGGAAAAATCACTACGTGTGTCAGGCGAGGCTCCCTGGGATTTCCGAAACCAAATTTTACCACTCTTCTGACCCTTGGGGTATGGTCTAGAAGGAGCGGAAAAATGGACTCCCAGAGAGACTCTTGCCTTCCTGTTCACACCTAGTCAGAGTGTCTTTCACTTGTGGTCCAAAGAGAAAGGAACCGTCAAAGGGGGTATTGGTGAACGATGCTCTAAAGGGTTCTGCAAAATTACACAGCTGCATCCATGCATGTCTCCTGAGGGCCACGCCTGTACCTGCGGCTCTACTCGCACCATCGGCTGCATAGGAAATGAGCCTCATGGAGGAGTTGACTACAGAATTAAGGGTCGCTAGCTGAGAAGCCACTTTAGCTTGAGCCCCCTCAGCTGATGGATCCTGAAGGGTATCTCCGAGCTCTTTCAGGAGATCCCTCTGAAGCCGGGAAAAATGGCATAAGTAATTCAGTGACCTCATGGAAAAGGCCGCTGAAGCAAACATTCATTTCCCATATCTATCCATGGTCCTGGACTCCTTGTTAGGAGGATGGACAGAGGAAGAAGTTTCCGCTAACTCCTTTTTAGTGGCTGCTGCTACCACCATGGCATCTACAGGAACACCCTTTGTTAGGAACTGTTTATCAGGGGGTGCAGTGATAAACTTGTCGGGTCTCCTCGGGGTTGGTTCCACTGTATCCGGGGCTGACCAATCCCTTCGAGCCACCACTGACATTAGTGGATCGAAAGGCGGAGAAACCCAGGAGGTGGAAGGTCGGGAACTGAACGCATCCAGGAATACAGATTTGTCCTCAGTAGGGGCTAGGGAAGTCCAGTTCCCCCTCTGCTTAAGCATTTCTTTCCTGTAACTAGTTTAGTCCAGATACAGATTCTTAGTTTAAGCACTAGAATATGCATATTCATAATCAGCACTTGTTCAGAACTTGTAAGAACTAAATAACCTATTAATTACTACAGCACTCAACCTTCCTCATTACCTAGAGGAAAACAGTTTTGGTACTTACTTTACTCACTTATTTAGAGAAAAACAGCTTTTGTACTCACTTTTCTCACTTATCTAGAAGAAAATAGTTTTTTATTCAGGCATGTCCAAGGGTCAGCTCCCAGTGTTCTCTCCTGTTCATCTGATGAATCTGGGTATCTTGGGGCAATGTAGAAATTGCCTCATGTACACAGACAACCCTCTCCTCCTACCACCCAACACTACAACCTGTGAGAGATTCACTTATCTAGCCAAACTGGAGGTAAAGCTCTCTCCAATCAAGACTGAACTTGACAGTCAAGAGGAGAAGGTAAACACTTGCACCACACCACACTCATCACATAGTCTCACTAAATCTACACCACCAAAATCCACACATAGAAACACAAAAACATTCACAGAGGCTCTCAATAATAATCTGCTCAAGCAACAGAGACTTCCAAAGCAGAAATGCAAGCAACCTCCACCCCGCAACACAACCCAAATGACACATAGCCTGTAGACTCAACCACAGCAAATAAGGCAAAACAACATACCCAACACACTAGTCATAGGTGACTCTATAGTCAGGCACACTGATGTCCCACTCACCAGGCTAAACAAGGAGAAGGTTACAGTCAGCTGCCTGTCGGGTGCCAGGATCCACCACATAACCCACAGACACACACTCAGGTCACTCCACAACAAGTACAAATATGACTCTGTCATTGTCCATGTTGTTGTGAATGACCTGAGACGTACCTCCCTGGACTACATGAAAAGAGACATGGAAGAGCTCTCCAATCTTGTAGCCCAGGCAGGTATGACCCTAGCTCTGAGTAGCATTCTGCCATCACCCAGAATGATGCCGCAGTACAAGGACAAAATTATTGACTTCAACAATTGGCTAAGCTTCTGGTGCCATTCTAAAGGGATCCAGTATCTGTCTATCTGGGATGACATGGTCGACAGACCACGATACTTTGCCAGAGATGGCCTGCACCTGTCACCCCTGGGATTTCGGATACTGGCTAAGGTTCTTGCTGCCCCTATAGTGCCTTTTTTAGGCAAGGTTCAAATGACAAATTCACCACCATAACAGGAACAGGCAAGCAAAAACTGAGGGTGATGCTACTCAATGCTAGAAGTCTAAATCTCAAAATGCACTCACTTGAGGCACTCCTTAAAATGGAGAACATCGATATCTGTGCAGTAACTGAGACCTGGTTCAAGGCTCCAGAGAGCACCCCTGCACTACCAGGCTATAACTCATACCACACTTTTCGGCCATGTAACCTGGACCAGAACACCAAAGGCGGAGGTGTGTCCATATTCATTAAGGATATCCACACCTCCCGGCTAGTTGCTCAGCATAATGCAGCCAAGGTTATCCAAGTGCAACTAACTCTGGGCAAAACTGCAATCCAAATTGTAGCTTGCTACAGATCACCCACTATGCCCCAGGATTCCCACTCCTCTTTTCTTGATGTACTGGAAAATATCAGGGTTCAACCAAACACCCTAATAATGGTCGATTTCAACTACCCCATCATTAACTGGGAAAACTAATCATGTACCAACTTCGCTCAACATTTTCTGGAATTCATAAATTCCAATGCCCTGGATCAACTTATCCACATCCCCACCAGGGGCAACAATATCCTAGATCTAATCATTACCAACATGAGTGACCGGTGTTCCACACCTGAAGTCAATGCCTCATTGGTCCGATCCGACCATAAGCTAATTACCCTAGATATACACATCCTGCCCCCAACCCCCATTAAGGAAACCATGGTAAAAAATTTCTCCAAAGCCAACTTCATGCTTCTTAACTCATTATATCCGAGTGACGCCACCAGGTGCATCTGCAGTTAACTCCTACTGATGCCTCTAGGCATCAAATATTGCTTGTTCATATTTGCATCAATAATTTCAAAACTATGCTATGTATGAGGTTTTAAAAGATTTAATTTTAAAGCTTACACAATGGCAAACTCAACAGCATTAATATTTGACTGCTGTCTAATGCAGGTAAAGATATATTAACTGTTGTTTATTATGATATTATTTTATACAGATATAATGGAGGGTTTGCCATTTATACTTCTTACATAACCCCTATGGTTCCAGAGATATGAACATTTGTTTGAAATGTGAGGACATCATTTGATTCTGTCAAATGGCTTAGGCTCTGCCCATTGGAAGTTACAGTGAAAACTTCCTGAGCTCCAGAAGTGGTAAATTCATGACACCCATGCAGATGGACAATACAGTTATGACTACTGAATCCTACACAATTGCACTTTATAAGCACTTACATGAGTGCATAGATCGTGCTATCTCAAACAGAAACAAGACGCTATCCTTCAAAAAAAGGAATCCAATCTGGTAGTCCCCTGCCATAAAGAAACTGTACAACAGACGGAAGAAACTGTTTAAAAAGAGAGTAAAATCCCATGAGTGGAGGAGCTCCCTGGTCAGCCTCAGTAAGAAGCTGCGATCCCTGATAAAATCCTCCAAAGCTAGTTACGAAAACAAAATCACCACTGATTCTAAAGACAACCACAAAGCATTCTATAGCGATGTCAAGAATCTCAATGGCAACACTCAGATCTGCTCTGAATTGCAGCACAATGGCACTAAATATACAGACCCAACTGATATTGCCAACATCCTGGCAGATAGGTTCAGTGCTAACTTTACCGCCCTCTCACCCCCTAAAGAGCCCATCTCTATACAGGAAGAATGCAAAGTTCCTGTAATCACGGCTGCACAGGTAAAAACCATACTCTCCAAAGCCAAGAACACAGCATCCATGGGACCAGACAACATCCAGGCTGCGTTCTACACGAACTACAGAACGAACTGGCACCCCACCTAAGTACCATGTTCAATCATAGCCTCACTTCAGGCTTTGTGCCTGCTGAATGGTGCACAGCGACGGTTATCCCACTCCACAAGGGGGAAGCCACCACGGACCCTGGGAACTACCACCCCATTAGCCTGACGAACCTGGTCTGCAAGGCCATGGAACGTATCATCATGGAACTTATAAACAAAGACATTGGTAATCTCCAAACTCTGCACCCCATCCAGTTCGAGTTTGTAAAACACAGATCATGTCTCCTAAACCTGATAGACTTCTTTGAAGCAGTCACCAAAGCCGTAGGCAAGGGTAAGGTGGT
>NC_056743.1:1792118489-1792125989 GCF_019279795.1 Protopterus annectens
AAAGCTAGATTAATTTGCCTGGCAATTAGTGGAACTAGGGGAAGAATGCTGTCAGCTTGAAATTCAAAATGCCTGGATGAACTAGTCCCACTGGATGGGACAGAAGGTCTGGCACTGGGTCCATAATCCAAGGTTGATGAATTAGATGAATCCAAAGAAAGGGAACCCAAATCTGTCAAGGTACAATGAGGATTATCTTGCTCTTCAATTTGAGTACTCTCTGTAGGAATTTGGGGATTAAAGGATTTGGGGAAAAGCTTATAGTAGCTTGGGGGACCAAATGTGAAGAAGAGCATCTCTCAGTGACTCCCTGGAGGGGGGATTAGGGCAAAGTAGTTGGTGACTATTTAGTTAGGGGAGAGGCAAACAGGTCACAGTAAGGTGATGGAAAATCCTATCTGACAATTTTGGAATTAGAGACCACTCATGAGACATGAAAATACATCTGCTCAGTTTGTCTGCTATTACACTGGATTTCTTCGGAATGTGCATTGCTATCAGAAAGTGGTTGACAGAGATCACCCGATGCCACACTCTGAGTGCTTCTAGACAAAGGGGGTACAATTTTATTCTTACTTGTTTGTTGATGTACCAAACTACTGACATTGTCTGTTTGAACTTCAATCATTCCCAGAGGAAGAGCAGTTTGAGAGGCTTGCAATACATAAGGCACCACTCTTATCTCTAGACCATTGTTATACAAGTTGGCCTCTGTAGGGGACCAAGTGCCTTGGACAGTCTTGCCCAGAAAATGCCCCCCCCCACCCTATCTGGGAGGCATCCATGGTCACTATGGCCTTGGGTTTTGAAGGGATGAATGGGCGACCTAGAAGAATCTCTTTGGAAAGTATCCACCAAGCTGGATCTTTTCTGCAGTGGTTGGCGATCAAAATCTGGTCTGTCATGGGATGGTGTAAAAAGGACCACTGAGAAGCCAGAAGCCACTGTAGAATTTTCATTTGATACCTTGCTAGGGGTACTAGAGTTACAGTCACTGCCATGGAGCCCAGGATAAGACGAGCAGATACCTTCTTGCTGTGTATTATCCTTAGAACCTGTACTCTGATTCTCTGACATCCCTGTATTCTTCCCTTATAAAGTCCATTATTGAGTGTATTGCCCCTTGTGGCATGTACCATGCAAAGCAAATGCAGTGGCTGGTGAGACCACACTGGTTGCTTACCAGGAGAATCCAGGGCCTCAAACATCTAGCAGACACAGACAGGCTAAAAGTCCTATCCCTTTACTCAGTTTCATATAGACACCTCAGAGGTGACCTCTGACTAGCATACAAAGTGATCGCAGACCCCACCTTGAATTGACTGCTGCATATCCACAAGTCAAGCTCCACTCAAGTAACCCACACACCTGGCCTCAACCTGGTCTGTGACATCAGCAGGACTTGTTGGCGGGATAGATTTGTGTCCCAGAGACTCCCCCATCTGTGGAATAACTCCCTCTCCACGTCAAGCAGAGTATCTCTTTACCCCTGTTAAGTGCAACCTGGATAAGTGGATAGGAAACAGAAAATACACCCATGGGATTCCACGAGTGCCCCTGCTGGACAGAGGCATTGGGTGCTGACTTGCCTAGAGCAAACTCAAAAAGTAAAAATGTGGAACAAGCGATAAGGTGGAGAGAGAAACACCAAAGCAACAGCAAAAAAGAAAATAATCTCTCCACACTGTCAAGCCAAATAAAATTTATTAAAAAACGACAAAGCTTTCGGATATAAAAAACATCCTTCCTCCGTATCTTACACAAAAGAAAATTTAAAACCAACATTTATACTAATAGCACATGACACAGCCATTAATTGATTAAGGTGAAAACCCAGTTCCTAAAGATACAGAAACAATGATAAGAGGGACAAGAAGTATATACATATCTTCCTCTCATTTCTTTCTAATTTTCCTCTGTTTATTTTTTAGAATAGGTTTAGTGTAACTTGTTTATTTAAGCCTGGGTCTTTATCTGCTTCAAGCCTCACTATCCATTCATATTCTTTCATGTCCACATTATTAACATGGTCTCCACGTCTAATACCTGGGTGTACAATAGACATGACCCTGAAGTCAAATTCATGAGTAGCACCCATTGCAGAAATGTGGCAAGCCAGTGAGTTAGTACGTATATTCCTACGAATCTCCGATCTATGCTCAATAATTCTATCCCTCAGGCACCTGACTGATTTGCCCACATAAAATCCTGAACATTTCTTACATGTGGCAAGATATATAATACCAGTGGTATTACACGTCGCTGTACAGTGAAAAATGAATCTCCTGCAACTCATAGGATGTATAAATTCTGGGCACTGATTAATACTCGTACAACATGAACAAGTGTAACATGGAAAAGTGCCTTTTTTCTTAAACTCAATTCCTTGTGTATTATTCAAAGAAAAATCTCTGTAACATAAAAGTTGTTTCAAATTATTATAATTATGACAGGTAAACATAGGTTGGTCTGGGAGCTATTTCTCATGACCGGGTATAGATTTCAGGACAAACCATTTTTTTCTTATAACATTCTCAATTGTTCTGCTCATTCTATTATATGTGTTTATTTTATTTGTTTTCAATAAGCAAATTTACCATCAAGTTTCGGGTACTGCTATGGGCACTGCTGTAGCAAATACCTATGCTAACTTGACTCTGAGCAGATGGGAAGAAAACTTTATATATGGTGTAAGTAACCCCTATGCTAGGAATGTTTCATTCTATAAGCATTTTGTGGATGACATTTTCCTGGTTTGGCAGGGTACTATGTTGGATCTACAAAACTTTTATACATACGTGAATGAGACTGTTGAATTTCTTAAATTTGAGATGAAGTTCTCTGACAAATCCCTAAGTTTCTTGGATATACAGTTGATGCTTACAGATCATGGTTTACAAACTAGTGTCTATAAGAAGGATGTCCAAGTAAACAAATATCTCAATAAAAAGTATGCATGTGAGGAGAACCTTCAAGAGTATCTTAAAAAGTCAGTACTTAACTCATTTCCTCCAGTATAGCTCTTTTGAGTGTGTACCTTTAACTCCCAGTGGGTGTGGCTTCAGTCTTAAAAATATGAAGCTCATCAGCTTGCAGTTCTAACAAATACTAATTGACAGAGATTGTATATTAATACATTTGTGTTCGCCATGGTGTATGCTTCAAGATAAAGTATTCTGATACCTTGTTTGTAGCATGGTTTTGGAATTATTAATGCAAATATGAACAGGCAATATTTGACGCCTAGAGGAGCAGTAGGAGGTAGCTGCAGAAACGCCTGGGGACACCACTCGGCTGTAATGAGTTAAGAGCCAGTTGACTTAGTACAGAGATGGAGGTATGTAATGCTCAGATGCAGGAAATGACTGTAAGTTTTTTGGAGAAGGAATACAATATGACAGAAATAGAGACAGCTAGGAGGGATGCCCTGACACTAATGGAATCTGTAGCCAGACCCTACTTTTCTGTTAAAGAGGATTCCAATACTGACACTATGAGTCCTGGTAATGGACAATCCCTTAGATATCTCATGACATACAATAGAATGAGTGGAACAATTGAGAATGTTATTAGAAAAAATTGGTTTGTCCTGAAATCTATACCCGGTCATGAGAAATGGCTCCCAGACCAACCTATGTTTACCTATCGTAATTATAATAATTTGAAACAACTTTTATGTTACAAAGATTCTTCTTTGAATAATACACAAGGAATTGAGTTTAAGAAAAAAGGCACTTTTCCATGTTACAATTGTTCATGTTGTATGAGTATTAATCAGTGCCCAGAATTCATAAATCCTATGAGTGGCAGGAGATTCATTTTTCACTGTACAGCGACGTGTAATACCACTGGTATTATATATCTTGCCATATGTAAGAAATGTTCAGGATTTTATGTGGGCAAATCAGTCAGGCACCTGAGGGATAGAATTATTGTGCATAGATCTGAGATTCGTAGGAATATACCTACTAACTCACTGGCTTGCCACATTTCTGCAATAGGTGCTACTCATGAATTTGACTTCAGGGTCATGTCTATTGTACACCCAGGTATTAGACGTGGAGACCATGTTAATAATGTGGACATGAAAGAATATGAATGGATAGTGAGGCTTGAAGCAGATAAAGACCCAGGCTTAAATAAACAAGTTACACTAAACCTATTCTAAAAAATAAACAGAGGAAAATTAGAAAGAATTGAGAGGAAGATATGTATATACTTCTTGTCCCTCTTATCATTGTTTCTGTATCTTTAAGAACTGGGTTTTCACCTTAATCAATTAATGGCTGTGTCATGTGCTATTAGTATAAATGTTGGTTTTAAATTTTCTTTTGTGTAAGACACTGAGGAAGGATTTTTTTTATATCGGAAAGCTTTGTCGTTTTTTAATAAATTTTATTTGGCTTGTCGGAGTGGAGAGATTATTTTCTTTTTTGCTGCTGACTTGTCTAAACATGGGCTAAACTCTTGCCTAGGCTTATAAGGGCCTCAGGGGCAATAGCCTAGTAACCTCCTATGAGCCTCCTATGAAGCCTTTCAGGAGGAAGAGAAGATATGGTTGTTATCGTATTTAGTATAGCCCCTATGAATTGTAAAATTTGAGATGGAGTCAACTGGGATTTTTTGTAGTTTATTGTTATTCCCAAATAAGTGCAGATCCGGAGAACAAAGTCCCTTGCTTCTATCAGAGAATGCCTGGTTGCAGTGGTGATGAGCCAGTTGTCTAAGTATGGAAACATCTGGAATCCTTGCAGTCTCAAGTGAGATGCTACTGCTGCCATGCATTTGGTGAACACCCTGGGGGCTGTGGTGAGTCCAAAGAGCAGCACCCTGAATTGGTAATGACTTGTTTCCAGCCATAAGCAGAGAAATCTTCTGGATCATTTGTTAATTTTTATATGATAGTAAGCATCCTGAAGATTTATTGAGCACATCCAGTCATCCTTCTCCAAGAAAGGAAGTATGAACTGTAGCATGACCATCTGGAGCCTGGTTTGATGAACTGACTGTGACCATCCAGAACTTGGTTTGATGAACTGACTTGTTCAGTGTGTTGCGATCTAAAATTGGTCTCCAGTCCCCTGTCTTTTTTGGCACTAAAAGGAATCTTGAGTAAGTTATGGATTCTATTTGGTCTGGTGGGACTTCTTGGATAACTCTTTTTTCTAGCAGCTTTTGAATTTCTACTGCTGCTTGTTCCCACTGACTGGGTGGAACATCAGAGATGTTTTTGCATATGGGGGAGGGAGAGAAAGGGGAATCGAATAACCACTGGAAATGATCCTCTGCACTCAGGAATCTGAAGTTATTTGTAGCCAGGCATATTGGTGCAGGGATAAACACCCCCCCCCCCTCGACTGCTTCCAGAGAAAGAAAATCTGGCCTCTGTTTAGGAGCGCTGATAGGGTTTCCCTGGGAAAGATTCCCTGCAGGCCATTTCTGCCTCGTGAGCAACATCATCCTTTATAGCTCCCCCTCTACCTCTGGAGGAACTGGCTCCATGTATGTCCTGGAAAGGCCCTTAAGACTTTCTGAAACACATTTTTCCACTGCTCCTGTGATTCATGGCAAAGGATCTTTGGGGAGTAGAAAAAAGTACCTCTAGGGCAGAAGGAGTCTCACCATCCTTCTCACACCTGGATAAAGTTTCTCTTACCAAAACAGAGATGATCCATCAAAAGGGGCACTGACAAATGATGACATAAATGGCTCCACAAAAGATCACCCAGACACATCCAGGTGTGTCTCCTTATGGTTATGCTTGAATCTGCCACTCTGGTGGTCCCTTTGGCTGCATGAGCAATGAGCATTATGGATGAGTTTGACACAGACTCCATGTTAGCTTACTGGAAAGCCACTTTCTCTTGGACTCCCTCAGAAACAGATCCTGCTAAGGTATCTGATAGCTTCTTGATCAGATCCCTTTGAAATCTGGTAAAGCATGCCAGGAAGTTCAAAAACCTTAAAGTGAAGGTCGATGAAGCATAAATCTGCTTCTCAAATCTATCCATCACCTGAGACTCCTTGTTGGGTGGATGGCTGGAGCCACTCTGACCATGGCTTCTACTGGTAAACTTTTGGCCCAAAACTGCTTGTCCTCAGGGGCTAATAAAATTTTGTCCGGTCTCTTGGGGATAGGTTCAGTGGTGTTTGCTGCCTCCCATGCCTACTGCAAGATCAACTGAATGAGCACGTCAGGGGGCAGAGTCACCCAAGAGGTAGACAGGTGAGTACTGAAAGCCTGCAGGTACACCGACTCCTCCAATGAAAGATTTTGGGACTTCCAGTCACCCCTCTTTTTCAAAATTTCTAAGATGCCTCCAAAAGTGACATCATCCGGGGGTGACCTCAGGGACCCTTCCCCCTCATCAAATTCAGTGTCTTCTGTGACCGATTCCTGTGGGGAATCTAAGTGCTTCCTCTTGCACTTTTTTCTTCTGAGGATCCTCCTCAGAAGGATAGTCTGGTGTGGTATCAGAAGAGGACAGAATCTGAATTTGTGGGACATGCAGATTTGTAACTTGCTGCCCAAGTGGAGAAACAGGTCAAATGAGGAAGTCTGAGGCTGGGATATACT
Source organism: Protopterus annectens (assembly GCF_019279795.1). Classification (NCBI taxonomy): domain Eukaryota; kingdom Metazoa; phylum Chordata; order Ceratodontiformes; family Protopteridae; genus Protopterus; species Protopterus annectens. The sequence continues at coordinate 1,792,125,067 of NC_056743.1, forward strand.
CCAATGAAGAAGGGGCAGACTGACAGACCGCTGTGAACAAGGTCTCTCCATTGCCTAGAAGACTGCCGAAGAGGGGAGTGAGCCTAGAACTGAGAGAGAGTGCCACACAACTGTGGCCACTCCCCAATCTGACAAGACAGCCCCCGAGACAGAATCTGGGACTGAACTGAGTCATGCCAAAGCTCTAAGGTGCAGGGATGGCTCCAAAAAAATTGGAGTTGACCCCGGCTCCTTGGAGCCAACAGGACAGATATGGTCCGTGGAGATCTACGGGTCAGACAGAGCCAAAGAACTCAGGGTAATAATCGGTTCCGAAGGGAGAGAGGACGCTGGAATTGACACAATCGATGCCAGATCACTCGGAGCTGACATCTCTAAAACCTCAGAGGAGGTCAGAGGAGGAGTAGTTAAGACAGTAAAGGCTGAATCAGTTCAGAAACCCAAAGAGATCAGAGCCAAGGGGAGTCCTGTAAGTTCTTTTGTCCACAGAATTTTAACCATTAGTCTCTACTTCTGTGAGACTTTTGGTGGAACGGATAGAGGCCTGGGAAGGTGATTCAGGTCTTTGTAAAAATACCTCAGGTAATTTCCCAGCAAAACGATCAATAGATGGTGAATAAACCACCCTTGGCAAATCAAGTTGTTGAACTGTCTGTGACCAGATAGTCGGTGTCAAAGAAGGAGTGGTGAGGTGTTTGTCCTGAGCCAGTATTTGAATTTGTTGTTGTACTAAAGGTTTTGGAGTCAAGGTCTTTGGAGACAAAGCAGTTGTCAGTACTGAGGACTTCTTTTCTGGCACCAAAGTTTTTGAAGGAGAATCCATCAAATCCAACATACTTTGTGGAGCTGAGGATTTATGCTTCTTGTGAGTCGGTTCCAAGGGAGATGATGGAACTGACAAGCTCCACTTTTTGGTCTTTCCT
>NC_056743.1:1792730989-1792945989 GCF_019279795.1 Protopterus annectens
TAATATAAATACCACCTTGGGTCTCCCCTGAAAAGAGGTCACTAGTCTACTGGAATTAGCTGGTCATTAAAGAATACATATAAATAAATAACATTTTTTTCATATGAATAAGAATAAGGGGTGTACACTGTTAATGTGGCTGCAACTGCTGGTGGGGGTGGGGTGGTTCTCTCTGTGGATGAAAGTAATTCTATGCTCTTTTCATCTGGTCATTTTTAAACAGTCTTTAATCTGGCTTTCCAGGACTAGTGTGAATGTCCACGAGTTAAGTTGTAATATTTTGGCTACTCTATATTTGAAATAAATTAGAAGTAAGTAAGAAATATGTGACTTTTGTCATTATTAATTATTTTAACATTGACACTGAAATCTGAGAAGGATCTGGTCAACAATGTGGCTATAACTGATGGGTCTGTCTGTGGATAAAAATGACCCAACTGAGCAGATAACATTAGTTTGCATTGGCCTGACAAGTATGCATTTGTGCAAACCAAACTGGACTTGTTTACTGTGGCCATTTTTATCACAATCAAACATAATGTGTACACAGTAGATAAAACAACAATAACTGTTGACTATAGATATTGTCTGGCATTGTTTAGTTGACATGTTCTGAATGGATATTTTTGTCATTACTGATTTATATATTTTTTCACTGCTTACTGGAAAAATGTTTAAAACTGCAAATTTAAAACACACCATAACAAATGTTGCTGTATTAAACAAAAAATATAATTTAAAACAATTAGAAAGCTGAATAAAAGAAAATATGTATTTATGCATGACTCCAAAATGTTTGCTGAGGGACGGGGCAAGGTTTAAAACCACCCAGAGCCTAACGTATATTGCATCTGCCACTGACCAGATGCATTTTCAATGACTGTCAGTTTTAGTGCATTTTCAGTGAGAGTTTTAATGCATTTTAATGAATGTGAGTTTCAAGGTAATAAAAGTTTACTGTTGCTCTTGTTAAATCTGTTGTCAGGTGGAGAGAGGTTTACAGTTGCTCAGCAATGCTAAGTCTGTCGTCAGTGTGAGACTTTCCATTAGCAAATGGACATCATGCTTTGTGCTCTAAAATTTTGAAATATAAGTTTTAAATTAAATCTAAATCTGTGTAATCATTCCAAAAGTAAAGAAGAAGAAAATAATATGCACACTGACAAGTTTGAACAGTGTTTATGGTAAATGTGGAGAGACAGCCAAGTAATGGGACAGTGGAATGGCTGCAAGGGTGGGGGTGGGGGTGTACCCTGGTCCATTACTCTGCCTAGGGCCCCATTTGAACATGATCTGGATCTATATATAGTAATAAGACAGACATAGAAGAAAACGTAATGAGCAGTTGAAGAAGAAAGAATAAAAAAAAATGAGATTTTGGGAGCAGATGATAAAAGGTAAATGCAGTAATAAAATGGCATAAAGCTAGCTAGACAAATGTTAGTGTAACTGAACTGAGATTAAGTTACAAATACAGATCTTATGCTAGAGTTCAAGGAAGATATGTGGAGGAGGGATAGTAATTATGTTAAACCATGAACAGTAGATTTTATAACTGAGGTAAGACTAGCAATGGATAACTGGAAAATAATAATAAGTAGAGCATATAAGGAAATATTAGAGTTGTGAATACAATAATTAGTCAGGTTAGCTTGGAGTGAATGATTAAATAAAAATATCAGAGATGATCAGTTGAGGGAAACGTATTAATCCTAGATAAACAACTAAAATGAGAAAACAAAGAATGTTTGGGTGGAAATGTTTGCAAAAATATTTCTATATTCCTTTGAGACTTGGAAAAAAAAGTTCCTGCAGACAAAATGCATATGTTGGAGAAGTGATAGTTACTTCAGAAAGAGGTTCTTGGTATCATATATTTACAGAATGTATGGAGATATTTCAGTACAACATGACTTGAATAATATCTTAAGTCTTATACTTGGAAGGGAATTTAACCTTAATATAGATATGTTTTTTGTTAAATTGGTATAAAATAATGTACTACAGAGTTTAAAGAGTTACTAAGTTTTGTTCTTATAGTAACTACGCACACTATAAGTAGAAAATCGAAAAACAAAAATAAACCATTAATAAGAGAGGTGAAAATTATTTTAACAGGCATTTAAAATATTGAACCGTTAACTATTAGAGATCAAACACAGACGTTTACAATAAAATGGACTGTATGACACTCTGTAATGAAAATGAGCTAGAACAAGATGCTGACACTGAAAAATGTACCGAACATGTACATCTATTTAATAAAACAGACTGCAGTACACTAGTTGTTAAGATTTGTAATATAGTCATAACAGAAGAAAACGATCACCAGTTAATTCCTGAAGTCAACGTGTGTTATAAATGCTAAATTTGCATGTTTAATAGTTTTTGTTAAAGAAGCAATGTTAAATCAAACTTGAGATTAAGATAGTCAATTGTTATATTTGGATTTACATATTTAAAAATGAAAAATTACAGAAATTGAAATGTAAGTACTAACTGTTTGATAATATGAGGCTAGCTTATTAGTGCTTTATACACATAATCATAAAATGGTTGTATCAGCAATCATGCCAAAATAAGTGCAACATGCATGGAAATTGCACAGTATGTAAAAATGAAGATGTGGCAATAAATAATGTACACTGCATAAAAAAGAATAGTATGTTGGAACAATCTTTTCATTAAAATTAAATAAAGGAAAAGGAGCACATTGAAATGCATTGTTACTGAGGCTGCAGTAACAATGCAGGCTCAGTAACAATGCATTGGCAATAAACAAAATATGAGACTGCGTGAGGGTAAGGTGATGATATGCAGTGCCAGGATCATGTGCAGTAAAAATGCATCACTGAGGTAATGCAACTATTTATTAAAAAACAAGGCACTGAATCCTATGTTTTTAACATGAAAAATTCCCAAGTGAAATTTATGCCAAAATATTTTTTGTATTGTTTATTTTAGGAGGAAGTTACTTCTTCTGTCATCTGTAAGTTCTCTTCTTAACATTCAACTCTACTATGTACTGGAAGACAACGGTGAACTATCAGTATATTTTAAATGTGTAGATATCCATCCATCAGTGTCATGCTGCTATCATTGATAAGACATCAACACTGCAGGCATAGCAGAAACATGAACTGTACTTGAGAGAGATATGACTGTTGTGTTATCAGGATTCAGAGTGTATAGAAAAGAATAGAAGAGCAGGGGAGGGATGGCGATATGGAAATGCCTGCTCTATAAGAGATTAAGTGCAATGTAGAAGACATTAAGACTAGATTAACAGGTTCATAAGTAGTTGCTAGGGATGGGAGACCATATGGGAAAGGGGAAAAACAGAATTATTGACCTTAACATTTGAATGGAAAGTACAAAATAGCTGGTAGTTAAGGATGATAAGATGGTCCACCAGATACAGTATCACCAAAAGCAAGCATAGAATATGGGCAAAAACAAAGAGAAACTTAGTCTAAAAGAAGTGATGAACCTCTAGAACTAAACAATGATGTCCTTATCTCAATGTTAAGGAAGAGAGAGATATAGCAAAAGCATTGGTGAAAATAAGAATTTTAAGAAAAGATAAGGATTTCTATAAGGAAAAAAAGCACATCTGTAGAAGTAAAACTTAACATAACAGTAGATGCTTAAATGATCACTGCAGAAGTTGCCCTAGCTATATGGGTTATATCCATGCAAGGATATAACAGCCAGCCAGCTTCCAAAGCTTCAGGCACCTTCCACAGACAGGAACTCAGGCTGAGTTGACTAAAAGAAAAGTTTGGGTGCAAAGCCCTGAAGAGATTTCCTGCTAGCAGACAGATGGAGGATGAGCACTGAAAGGACAATGCTAGGAGCAACAAAACAAGGCATAAAAAGCACATCAAAAAGTGAGGGGAATGGGGGGAAGGAGTAGCTACAGCAACAGAGATCATTTGAACATATACTGTTATAGTAAGTTTTACATACACAACTGTATATGTTCTTCATATTGATCAGTGCTGCAGTAGCCTTAACTATATGGGTAGATTACCTTAGCTAACTACATTTATCATTATGAATCTGTTACACTAATCATTACCATATCGAACTAACAAACTATATGTATATACACCCGTAACTTTTCCCATCCAACTAAATCTTCTAAGCATATGCTTTAATTTCTGACCTTCCTATAATGCCTGACCCTCGCTCCTTACCTTAATCCTACCTGTAATAAAAAAAATGTAATCTATCACATTACCTCTATTTAGCATTGCTTATCTAATACATGTTTTATTATTGTATATACCTCTTTGTACTTTGTAGTATTCATTACCCATGTAATGTGTACTTTAATACTTGTCATTGTCTTGTTCATGTAAAATGTCTTAAATTTCATGTATAACCTGGAGCTTTTCTCCCCGAGCCTCCTCTGAAAATTGGTTCCTGACCCAGTCAGACTTTCCCAGTAAACAAATGTTAAATAAATAAATAAAATAAATAAATAAATTTGGGAGGTGGAATGAGAAGAGTCTAGGAGCCCCTGGAGAATGGTCCTAGCAAAGATTGATCTGCACCTAGAAAACGAATCAAGCTTATAGTGCTATGTAAAAGTATGTACAGAGGACCAAGTGAAAGATTTGTGAACATTTCTAGAATCTAACCCTTTCCAAAATGCCAGAGATGAAGCCAAAGCCCTGACAGAGTGGCCATGACCCTGCTGGATGAGTTTTGTTATGGTAAATATAATAAAAGGTAATAGCTTTAGACAACCATTTGGAAATTGTCTGTTTTGACACAGGTTGTACCTTCTTACCTACACAAGAAATGAACAATGGATCTGAAGTTTTAAAAAACTTAGTTCTGTCAAGATACTGCCAGAGTTATCTGTGGACATCCAAAGTATAGAGTATCCTTTTCCCCCTGTTTTTTAGGTTCAAGAAAGGAAATGGGAAGATGGACAGTTTGGCTTAAAGTAAAATCAGATACCACTTTAAACATAAAAGGTTTATTTCATAAAGAAACCTTGTTCCTATGAAAAATGAGATAGAATTGGCTCATCATAAGAGCTTGCAACTCAGATACCCTTCTTGTAGAGGTAGAATAAGCAGTAAAACTGTTCTCCATCTTAAGAACCTCAAGTCAGCCAGATCTGCCGGTTCAAATAGAGCAAGTGTTAACTTCTTTAACACAAAATTAAGATCCCAGGAAGGGGCCACCAGTTTTCTTCAGGGCCTCTTATGCAAAACCCCTTTCAAGGACATTTTGAAATTAGACTGCATTGAAAATGTAGAATCCATGGGCAGACATGCTGAAATGCCAGATAAATGAACCTTGATAGATGAATATGAAAGGCAATAGGATAGTAACTCCCACAAATGTTGTAGAACCAGAGAATAACTAGCCTTGAATACGTGCTGATTATGTTGTTAGACTAGCTAGAAAAACGTTTCCATATTTTTCTATATGATTTGCTAGTAGCAGGCTTTCTTGCCTCTATTACTATCTGTTGCACATCCTCAGAAGGCAGGTGCCTTAAAGGAATTTAGACCATATCATCCAGGCAGTCAATTGAAGTTGACTGATGTTGGGGTGTATCAAGCACCCCTGTTCTTGTGTGAGTAGATCCAGTCTGTGAGAAATCTTGTGGTAAATTCCCCTGACCATTTCTCAAAAAGGGAAAACCACAGTTGACTGGGCCAGAGGAGAGTCATCACAACACAATGATCTTGGGGGAATTCTTTCTAAATCCTCAGAAGTACCCTGGATATTATTAATGGAAGGGTGGTTGAGCATACAGGAAAATGCATGTCCAAGGAAAAGAAAAGGCATCTGTCTTCCAGGCCTTCTTGCCTGGAGTCCTGGAACAGAATCTTGCCAGTTGACTGCTCAGACAGGAGGTAAATAGTTACATTTGAGGAACTCCACACAGATGGATCATGTCTTGCAAGACCCCCTGATCAAGTTTCCATTTGTGACAGTCTGCCTTGTTCCTTCTCAGTTTGTCTGCCACATAATTTTGCTCTGACAGAATGTAGGATACCTGCAGAGTTAGAATGTATTGTGAAGCTATATCCCAAGCTAACATGGCTAGTCTGCAGATGGGGTAAAACCTGCTTCCCCCTTTGCTTGTTGATGTACCACATGGCTATGGTATTGTTTGTAACCACTTAAAGAGTTCCCAAAGACCAAGGATGGTTCAGAGAGTTGAGTGCTTTGATCAGGGCAAGCATCTCCTTGATATTTATGTGCGTGCATCTGCCCTTGATATCACACACACCCTGCACTTTTATCCTTCCTGGAACTCCTCCCAAAGCAAAGTCTGAAGCATTTGTGGTAACTGAGCAAGGAGGGAGAAGGGGAGACTTGGATGTAAGGATATCTGTTGTCTTCCCCAAAAGATTTCTCTTCAGAGAACCCCAGCACTGGGATTCGAAAAGATGAACAGTGTTGATGCTGGGACCGAAGAGATTTCAGAAACCACTGCATATTTCTCATATGGAGTCTTGCAAGGGATATCATGAGAATCAGAGATGCCATGAGGCCCAAAATCCTGAAGTATTCCCTTGCAGTGACTGAAGTCTGAGTGAAAAAAACTTGGCAATAGATAAAGATCTATTTTTGCCTGTGGAAGAAGTCTAGAAAAACCTTTGAATTTGTCTTGGAATCCTAGCTTATGTAAGATATCTCACCCCCAAGACAGAGATTTTGGCATGTTGAAAAAAGCTCTGCAAAGATAAGCAAGTTGTTTACCTATGGAAAAATGTGGATACCCTGTAGCTTGTAATGAGCTATAGCTGGAGCTAGACACTTTGTGAACACTCTTGGTGCACTGAAGAGTCCAAAAGGTAAGGCAGAGAACTGATAATGTGATGCAGACACACAAAACCTTAAGAAACATCTGAAGTCTAGATAAACAGGGATGTGATTATATCAATCTTTTATGTCAAGTGTTGCCAGGAAACTTGAGAAAGAGGAAGAAGAGGTAACAGGTTATGAAGTGCCACCCTTTTGAATCTGGGAACAAACAGGTTTAGGAAAGAAAGATCAATAACTGGTCTCCAAGAATTTTCTTTATTTCTTTGGCACTAGGAACATGCTTGAATAAAAGCCCTTCCCCACCAGCGAAAGAGGAATTGATTCTATCACTGCTTGGGACAGCATGTGATGAAGAACCAATGGAAACAAAAGAGTCTGATCTGCAGAATGAGGAATGACCGCCTGGAAAGACGTAATTTCCTCCCACTGCCATCTGTAACCTTGACGAGTGATTTTCTGAACCCACTTGTCTGAAACTGTCTGTTGCAAAGAGAAAAATGGAGATTCAAACTTTCTGGAAAAAAAGAGGTCAAGGTGAGGTGAGAAGGATTCACAAGCTCTCTTGAACAGTCATTCAGACTTATTGGACTGTCCTTGGTTTTGGGTGGTTTCTTCTTAAATGACTGTTTACCTGTAATTTGTAGAGAATGTTATTCATTTTTTGCCAAAATTGGATGAGGAGATAGAAAACTCCCTTGGAAATTTTGGAAAAGGAGCGATGAGAAATCTTAGAGAGTCCCTGGATCAGCTTACCCCTTTTATCACATTTTTTATCACCTTTGTAGCAGAGGGGCAAAACACTAAATTTCTATCATTTTTAACATCATCTGGGAGGTTCTGAGAATGCAGAAGCATACCTTTCAACTATCCACATTTTCACACAATGTCCAGATTTTTGCCTTATATGTTTGGTCACTTCCATATAAACTTTGTAGTTTTCTGGCAAACCACTGAGGATTGATGTCACTAAATAATTTCATGTATTTGAGCTGCAGACTTCATAACATTCAGAAAATGCACGCTGAAACAAATCCTGTTATTCTGGCAACTTTCTAAGTTTATAAGAGCAATATTTAAAACTTGGTCTTATTTTTGAACCTTTGTCCCCATCTCCATTATTTTAGGCTTTGTCCAGATTTCTTGAGCTAAGAGGTTGACAGGTACGGAATAGCCAATGCCCTTGAAGAAGCATCAACAGAGTCACATGCATACTGTAAATAATGAGCAGTGACCTGTGCAATATAAGAAACTAAGTTATTTAAAACAGTTTTATCTTCACAAGAAGAAACTGTAGATAAAGCATTCTTCATACTTTCACAATTTGTCAGAACAAACTTTAACATATCAGTCTGACAATTAAAAATTCTGAAAATCAAAGCCACTGAAGTATAAACTTTTTCCCATATCTACCAATAATTTTCCCATCCTTATCAGAAAGTGTCAGATTGCAATTAACTGCCAATCAGCAGTAAGAGCAACTAAATCTATTGCTGCAGGGTCAAGTTTGGGAATACGGTATAAAAAAATAAAAGACTGAGGAACTTTATACATTCTATCTGCCTTTTTAGGGGCATCTGGCTGACCAACACGAAAATTGCAGTCAGTAACATATACCTTCTAAAGTAGACAGAACAAGAGGAATGGGTGTAGGTTCTGGAAGATCCTTTTGTTACATTTCATAGTATTTTCTGAGGGACTGAGAAACCTCAGTGTTCTCCCATTGAAAACACTGGCACATTCTAGCAATATTCTCAGAGAAAGAGAAAACCCACAGGGAGAATTAAAAATTGAGCTCTCCTCTAAGTCTGAATCAGATATCTGAGGAAAAATATCTTATACCTGTCCCTGCATCTTCCTGTTCAGATTCAGAATCCTAAATTTCTTCAGGAAAAGAGGCATCCCTCTTTCTTTTACCAGATACTACTTTACAAAAAAAAGGATGAATAGCCTGAATTAAATCCTGGGCCAGACCCTGTAAATTAATCCTATTGATAAAAAAGTAAAGAGGAGTAGATACATGTTTGGTTTTTGGTTTATTTTTGACAATAAAATGGGGCAAAATGTGTTAGCAATGGCAGCAGCAGCTTCCTCAGGGCTGGGCACAGCATTCTGACACAACAGGGGAAATCTTCCCTATTCCCTATTGGATAACCCCCAGTTCACAGCTAGCTGCTAAACTAGGGGGATCTGGGGTAAAAGATGAGTGGTCTGAGGTACAACAAATGGTTACAACAGAGTCCCCCACCATAGCTAAGGCAAACTGTTAGCCTACTGTGGTGGCAAAGGCTGTGTGCTGAATTTATCTTTTCTTGGTTGGAAGAAGGACTGATTGTGGGACCAGTAGTCTGTTCCATGGTCAAGCCAAAAATGGTGCCTCTTTCCTGGGGAAGACAAGCAGCAACTGTTGGTAAATACTACCAGTCCATGAAAGTTACTTTTTTTAATGAAAAACACAGTAAAAAGCACTTTAAAGTGCTATACCAACCCCACAATGTAAAATAAACAGAATGTCTCCATAGAAAATTTTTTTTTTTTGGTTATATTACACCACTTGTAAACTGACAGAAAAAAACAAGCACTCTGTTTAAAAGTACATTATAGTCTTGAGACAGTCTGTTAAAACACAACACTCCTAGCTATAAAATAGCTTTCTTGAAGAGGAAAGTAATAAAACATCAATGAAATTAAGAAAGTGGAGGGTGTTCTCACCAAAGGTTACTTATATGCCTGTCTGCCAGCAAAGGAAAGCACAAGTAGACCATCAATCCTTAAAATGTCAGAGGAGCGTACTCTTTCACAGCAGTAGACCTCCAAAGGGCTTTGTGTCCAAACCTGTCTTTTAGCCAGTTGATCTCAAGCTGCCTGACAGTTTGTGAGCATGGAAGGTGCCCTGAAGCTTTGGAATCTGGCCGACTGTTGTATACTTGGCAGGGTATAACCCATAAAGTTAAGTCTACTGCAGCAGTGATCATATATTGAACATTAATCCTGGTGCTCTGATTTTCATCATATTAAAAATCAAATCATTTGTTAATTTTTGTAGACTCATCTTTAAAATAAAAAGAGTGGTACCACAGGAATAAATGACAGAAAAGTTAATGTTCTTGAATAAGCAGAAGCTGAGACACTGATATTCCATTTTCTGAGAAAATACTGGAAAATCCCAAATCTCGGCTGTTATATTAAATACATAAACTTTCCGTGGAATCTGGCATTTTAAGGCAAACTACCCATTCATCATAACATGTTTTTCTTTCTATATTTACTACCTATATTACTCTCAATTTGCATTACTGAGTCTTATGATGATGATGCAAACTGTTTTACACTTGCATATCTACATATGTTGAACTTCCATGCTCCTACTCCTAGTAACCCTAAGGACCCATCCTATAACTTTACACTACAACCTATCCCCACATCATTTATCTACAGACTTATTAACAAACTTAAACCTGGTACTCCTTCAGCTGACAAGCTCCCATCTCTCTACCTCCAAAGGTCTGCCAAAGTGATTGCATACCCTATATCCATACTCATAAATAGAACAATCCAAGAAGGAACCATCCCTGAGATCTGGAAAGTTTCCCATATTATTCCATTACATAAAGGGGGTAACTCTATCGATAACTCCAACTACAGACCAATTGCTCTCCTTTCCCCAATAGCAAAAATTATGGAAAAATGTATTCACCGGCAACTCCTACAACATCTCACCCTGCACAACATAATAGCAAACTGTCAACATGGTTTTAGACCTCATCACAGTACTACCACTGCTCTCTTATCTTTTGTAGAAACCATCAATAAGAATCGTAATAACAACCTTCTCTCTTCTGCTCTCTTTATTGACCTCTCCAAAGCATTTGATATGGTCAACCATTCCACCTTAATTAACATACTTGAATCCCTCTCCTTTGACAACCTTGCCACTAAATGGTTTAAATCTTACCTAAGCAACAGGCAACAAGCAGTTCTATGGGGAAACCAACTCTCTTCTCTCCTACCCATAAACATTGGTGTCCCTCAAGGCTCCATTCTTGGGCCACTTCTATTCTCCCTTTTCATTAATGATCTCCACTCTGCTATCCCTCAAGCTACCTGCATCCAATATGCAGACGACTCTACCCTTATCTGCTCTGCTTCTTCTCCTTCTGAACTCTGCTCACATACTCAAAAGATCTTCAACTCAGTTGAAACATGGTTCTATAAACGTTCCCTCTTACTAAATGCCAAAAAAAACTAAACTTCTTCTCTTTACTCACACCACCCGATCCCCTTCCTTACACTTCACCATTTCCTCTAATAATGCCACGGTTATCACACCCAATCCTACAAAAAAACTGTTAGGAATAACCATTGACAATAATCTCTCTTTTGATCAACACATTAATAACACCATTAAATCAGTCAACAGAAAAATAGGATCCCTATACCGAATTAAACCCTTCCTAACTGAATCTGCTAGAGCCAAGATTGCCCACTCCCATCTATTGTCAACACTTCTCTACGCTTCACCTATATTTACCAACCTTAAGAAAGCCAACCTTAATAAACTGGCTACATGCTACAATAACATCGCCCGCTTCGCCACTAGCAACCCCTTCAGAACCCACCACTGTATTAACCTGAAACAACTAGGCTGGCTGGAATTCCAAAACCTTCTGCTCATCGCCCAACTGAACATTGCCCACAAAATACTGCACCAGCCTTCAAACACCCCTATACTCTCAGAACTTTTAATACCATACAATAATCTTAACTCCCTTCGTTCTTCTAGAAAACTTATGGCTAAATTAACAAAGTCCAATAACTCAGCTGGTGACTCTCTTTTTTCTAGTACAGTAGGAAGGAACTGGAATCTACTACCCAGTGACATAACACTAATCTCATCACTGCCCCTCTTCAAACAAAGAATAAAAGAACACTTGAAAAGTCACTGGCTCTGTTCCTGCACTAAACCTGACTAAATTTCTACCCCACTCTATCTCACTACTCCCCCTCATCTCTTTCCCTCTTCCCTGAACAACTATCCTTTTTTTCACTTACTTCTTTTCCTCTTCACTGAAAGTTTGCTTAATCCTTCTTATCCTTTCTTTTTTACTTTACTCTTACTTTCCTCCCACTTCCTCTCCCTACTCACCTTTCCCTGATTTTTGCTTCTCAGTAGTTTTAGTTTGTTTATAGGAAATGATATCAGTTCCTATTTGTAAACTGTTTTTGCATACTAACTTTTCTTTATTGTCTTTACATTTATCCGGGTGTTTTTGTTGTATTTGACTTCAAATGTATGTTTTTTTGTATATACTGTGGAGCTTTTCTCCCCGGGCCTCTACTGAAAATGGAAATAAATCCAGCTAGACTAGCCCGGTCAACAAATGTAAAATAAAAAAAAATAAAAATAAATATGTAAAAACATAAATAAATAAAATGTGATCACAGTAAGCACCAGAAATTAACTTAAAATTAAGGGTATGACTCCCAGTGAGGTTTGGAGGGTGGCTTAATGGCTAAGGTGTTTGCCTTGCAAACACAAGGTGCAGGGTTTGAGTCTCACAAGGGATAATTGGCTAGGCTTAAAATGGCTCGCAAGGGCAGTTAGCTTAGTAGTAAACCATGAAAAATGGAATTTAATTTTTTTTTAACAAATGTAAATCAGAGCACCTGAGCATGAGTCTCAGAAGGAATTAGTGAACTGCAAACCTGTTATTCTTATTATGGTTCCAGTAAAATGAAGAAACATGAAATCTAGAGTTAATTAAGTCTGATAATGTCTTTGTTCCTTTTTCTCAGTAAATAGCATTTTTGCTTGCATTTCATTCAGTTTCCTCTGGTACTAAGGTTTGGTGCTGGCAAGCCTAGGAAACATGTAGAGAAACTATCATTTGAACAGAGGATATATTTCTAATGCAGTATATTATTTCCTAGCATTCATAACCTCTTCTTTATCTCAAAGATTCCCTTTGATAGGTTTAAGCAGTGGACAAGGCTGGTCCTACAGAGATTAGTTCAGAAGAAGTGCTGCGAGGACCTCATATCAGCCACTTTAAGTTAAAAAGCTGTGGAGGGAGTGGTAGGAAATGCAGCAGTATTTTACTGTCTCACCAATTCTGGGAGAGGAGAAGGAAGACTGTGTTGGGCCCCTTATTGTTCAGAATTTATTTCTCAGAAGTCCAAACAAACTTGGATGGCCTGTGGCTGACCAACTTCGTTGACGATTGCAAATTGGGAGCAATCACTGAGTCCCCCAACAATGTTAATATACAGCAGACAGGGTTAACGCAGACAAATGATTGGTGCCAAAGGTACAGATTAAAGTTAAATGCAAAATGTTGTTTGTCTTTCGGCTTTTCCCGGTAAGGGGTCACCACAGAGGAACTCCAGTCCGCTAATGATTGGCAGTAGATTTTTACGAAATGCTGAGGTGCCAGCTCGATGCCCAACCTTCAACGAAGGCATGCCCATTTACACATGCATGTCTTTCAAACGCTGCCCAACTGCGGGGAGGACATGCAGACTCCACACAGAATGCACTCCCTAGCCCAGCCGAGAATCGAACGGGAGAACCTCTTGCTGTGAGGTAACAACGTTACCACCATACCACCGACCTTATTACTCCCTTTGGGAAAGCTGACATCCTGGTAATTACATTATAGACAACACTCTCCTAAGTATAGACCCAGTGGCATGTGATCTAGATACTCATGTTGATAGTAATCTGAACTTTGACCACTACGTATCCATAGTAGTAAAAAATTCCTTCTATGTGGCACATCTTCTAAGTAAAAGGATAGCATCTAGATCTAAGGATGTTATAATTCCATTATACTTAGATCTCATCACACCAATAATTGAGTACAATACTCCCTTTTGCATGTACCTTACTAGACACCTGCAGTAACTGCTGAGACCACAGAGGTTTCTCACCAAGAAATTACAGGGTACACAAAAAAAGCCTTACTCAAAAAGACTGAAAGCCCTGTCACTGTTTTTTGTCTCCTACAGGTTGCTAATGAGTGACCTGTGCCTGGCTTACAGAGCAGTCTTTGACCCAGCCCTGATGGAAATGCTACACATTTGTAAACAGAAATGCAGGAGGGTCACTGACTCCAGGGATCTTAACCTAGCCTCTGACAGAATAGGTCATGCTGGAGCAATAGATACTCAAGAGACTGCCACTTCTCTGGAACAAGCTTCCAGGTCATGTGTAACAGAGCCCCTCTCTGACCCCCTTCAAATGCAACCTAGATCAATGGTTAGGTGAATGCCTATGCCCCTCCTGGACAAAGGAAGCCAGCATTAACTACCATAGATCCTAACCTCTGCAAACTTCACTCACCTAACCACTGACAATAGGGGTATCTCGGGATAAATATGGCTAGGCTTGTAAGGGCTCTAGGGCTGTTAGCCTAGTAACCTCCTATGAACCCATGATCTGTAAGATAGCCTCATTCATCATAATGAGGCTATTGAAAGCTCTAAGATAGCCTCAATGGTGATAATGAAGGTATGCATCCTACAATTACAAATACAGGGGCACGCACACACCAGCAGATGTGCTCTACTTTAATGTCCTTAAGTTACTGTATGTGGGGCATGGAGGAAGGGAATGGGTAAGGCAAAAAACAAAATACTCTCAACTACTGCAAGCAAGGTACTGCAGTAAGATGCACTAAAACAATGGGGAGAAGTACAGCATTAGGTCTGGGGGGGGGGGTCCAGTAGTGATTTCCATCACCCAAGATCAAGGAGAAGTATCAGTGGCAGCCAATGGGACCAAAACAATTAAAAAAAATTCATAGTTTCATAGGATATTACTAGGCTAGCAGCCAAAGAGCCCTTACAAGCCTAGCCATTTTAATCCCAAGTTGCACCATCTATCCTTATTAAGTGAATGTATTTTGCAGAGCTAGTCTCTGGTCAATACCGACACCCACAGGGTGAATTTGTGGTCTCCCATCCATTTGTCCAAGTTGCGTTTGAATAGGGTCAGTGAGGAGCTGTACTTCACGTGAACTGGAAGTTTGTTCCAGAGAAGTGACAATCTCTGGGAAATATATCTGTCTCTCCTTGACTCTTGTGCAGCATTTCCATCAGGGCACAGTCGGATACTGCTCTGTAGACCAGGCACAAGTTTCCTCTCCCAGTTACTGCATTTTTATTATACTGGCCTTGCAAATGTTAAAAGCAACCTAAATGCATTGCTATTTTTAGCAGCTCAAACTACATCTGAACTAATAAAATTCTGAAAATGCAACAGACCTGAATGTGTGCAGAATTCCTACTGCCTTGTGAACTATGGCTAACCATCAGGTGTTTATTTTGAGGTCAGTATGACCAAACAACGGCACAGAACAATAAAGAAAGAAAAGTATAGAGTGGCAATATATTTCATGCCTAAGTATGACATTAAAGGGTTGCAGGACAGAGAATCACTATGCTTACAGACTGCACATGTTAAAAGAAACACATTGAGACATTTTTATACATTTTATAAAGAGACTTTATAGAACAGTGTGACTGACACATAAAAGTGGTGGTCCCTTTTTGTCTGCACAAGCAACTAAAGACTGATATAGTGATAAGTGTTTGTCCTGATTGTTCATCTGTATCATAATGAGATTATTACTTTTTACAGTAAGGGGTACTAAGTTATAAATACTTCATTACAACCAAGTGCTTGTCTTTCATGCTAATGAGAGTATTACTCTATGGTTATTCATTACAGGAATGAACTGCAAACAGAGGGTTTGAGTGTTGCAGTTTCACTCAGCCTGAACAAGCAGGGCTTCTTTTGGTTTCTTTTTTTCTCTGTGCACAATGACTCCTATACAGTTTATATGTAAAGGCTACTGGAAAAAAGATACAGTGGATTACAAAGATCTTCCTTTTGAAAATTAAATGTTTTGCAAAGACTGAAATGTGATACTTTCACATCTAAATGAAGGATGCAAGAGTTAAATGAATTTGTCAGCTGTACGATTAATCCTTTCTTTCTCTCTCCAGACATTCCTAAGCAGTGGGCCCCCTCCCCTCTCTGAACTCCAGGAACTCTGAGTCATAACATTTCTGAAGTCAACGCTGTACAGTTTGCACAGTGACTTGACTAGCAAAGTAATTCTTATCTACAGAAGGAGAGCTGCTGTAAACCTATAAATCCAGAAACACCCCTCCCACTTCTGAGGTTCCTTTGTTGGAGCAACGGGGTTATATGAGGTAACACAGAGCTAGCCTGCCCTTCTGTTACACATTAGTGTAATTATGGGAAACTTAACTTCAGTTTTTACTGAGTGTACAGTACATGGATGTTTGCATAGCTTCTTAAAACCACAAACCCAGCTTGTTTCCATTTACCCGTCTCATATTTACAGCAATGGCAAACTTTTTTTGCCTAGAAACAGTGCAAGCCATAAACTGATTTATTTTTTGGACAATATAAATCTAATTAACAACACACTCCATGCTGGGTAACCACTTTAAAATCAAAACGTGTCAAAATACTGCAGCTTTCCACAAAAGCATACACTCGTAAGTGGCACAGAAGCTAAACTTATAGGTCCTAAAACAGGTTTTGGTTAGAAACACAAGACGGGTGCAATGCACGTGAACATTTGTAATTTGCATGGATGTTTTTGAACCCATGACTTTTACTTACTTGTTTATCAATCTACCTACATATCACTCTATCTTAGTTAAGTGTAGGCATTTATTAGAACATGTAAATATATGTGCATTTGTATAATACATGTACTATAAATATGTATATTGCAAATCACAGTACCTTTTACTGAATAAAAGGCTGCTTTGCTTTTATACATTACATTCATTTAAACAAAAAATCAGTAGTGTTTACTAGTTGTACACTACCTTTCTTGCCTTTGGTTCAGTCTGCCTATGGCTTGAGAGGCATGATGTTTTTAATTACCTTCAACAGTTTCTAGCTCCATCTGCCTGACAATTCTTTTTGTGAAACCACCACCTTCCACACGCTTACCTCTATGCCATATATTACAGAATATGGAACACGGTTTAATTGATTTAAACTTGTAACGCTTGTAATCCTCACACTAAGTTATGAGGAATGACCAGAGCATATGTTTTCAGTAATCATAAAAAAATAGGAAAATATGGCATTCACAAAACAGTAGCACAATAATTTTTTTCTGTTTGTTATCCACTACTACTGTATTTTGCTGACCAAATAATTCTGTTGCAGAGACTATGAAGACATACAAAATTCTGCACATTTAGCGATCAATAATCACAGTACTATCTTCCATTTTTTTCACTACTAAATGTCCCATGTGGGGTAGAGAGAGAGGCAGAGTTGTCTGTATTCACATAGTTCTTGCTTACATTCCAAACCCAGTGGGTGTTTTTATTTTCTCTTAACTTGTTTGTGTTTTGAGTTAAGCAAAACAATAATAAATAAGTAAATACATACATACATACGTACAAACTGAAATAAAATAAATGGTAGGAGTATTGCAATGCAGTGGTTTTGAAACTACATTCTTTCTGGGAGGATTTCTGGAGGCTTCAGATCTGCCCCATCTGCAGGTACTTCACAAAGCATAGTTGACCAGGATTTGGGTGACTACTTTTCCAGGTTAGGGACTGTACATACCATCATGATCACAGAGATTATTAAGATTGACAAGCATACTACACATCAAGTATGTAATGTACTGCACAAGAAACTCTGTAGATGAGTAGAGTACCTTGTTTACTCTGATTTGTCAAATATCTATATTAAACACACTGCTCACTTTTATCCCTTTATCTTTCATTATGTAGTTTTGCCATGCCCCTACCCCTGTTCTTTCTTCTCTTATAATTATCCTACTCATGCCTCCTTATTTACTCTTTTTCCAACACTATATGCTATCTTCAACTGCGGTGGTGGTGCTGCGGTAGCGTTGTCGCCCCACAGTAAGACATTGTCCTGTTCGATTCTCAGCTAGAGCGTCTTCTGTGTAGAGACATGCGTGAATGGGCGTACCTTCGTTGAAGGTTGTGCATCAGAGCTGGCAACTCAGCACATAAAAATCTACTGCCAATCATTAGCGGACCGGAGTTCCGCTGTGGCAACCCCTAACCGGGAAAAGCCGAAAGACACAACAACAAAATATATGCTATCTTCTCTCTCTCTCTCTGTATGTGTATACAATGTGTGTGCAAATCATTTACACACTTCAAACTTAAGTAAACCTTCATTGATGTTACCAACATCTCTCAAGCAAGACTGAATGACATAGCTTCAAGATCTAAATTACATAGTTTTTTCCCCAAAGGAAATAAGCTCTTCAACCTTCAAAAACTAATGAAACTGCAAACAAATGACTGCTTTCCCAGTTCTGGCTTGCTGTCTCCTTGAAGAACACTAACTGCACTTTTTATGACCTAATGTGCAAATAATTAGGCTCTTCCTGAGAAACTACAGAAGCTACACTTCACATTTCAGTTAGAAATTTCATACATTTCTTTTCCTTTCACAACCGGTTTTATATTTACTGAGAAAGTCACAAATTTTCAGGATATAGAAAATGCACATACTGCAGATTAAACATAATTCAAGTGTAGCTTATAAAATGTGCTAACGGTCTAAAAAAAAAAAAAGAAAATTATGCATAGCATTCTAAAATCATTTTTCTACCATGGAACCACAGCCACCAAAAGGATGCAATCATACCTCTTAACTGTATCACTTTTAGCATACATGCCAAATTTCAGCCTTGCTAGAAAGGCTGTCATGTAAACCAGAAATCAAAGAACCCTTGAATGAGTATGACACTCCTCTTAGGCTTCTCTGACAGTTTCTAACACCTGTGGCAGCCTTTCTATCAAGGCTGAAAACCGTCATATAGTGATAAAGTAGTGGTAAGGTAGAAAAAGTAAAGAAAGCTTTTTTTTCTCTGTTTATCAAAAAGCAACAGCAGAAGACTGCATGGTATGAACACCAGGACCAGGGCCTTCAACTTCTTGACTCATGAATCAGGGAAAAGTGTGTGTGTGTGTGTGTGTGTGTGTGTGTGTGTGTGTGTGTGTGTGTGTGTGTGTGTGTGTGTGTGTGTGTGTGTGTGTGTGTGTGTGTGTGTGTGTGTGTGTGTGTGTGTGTGTGTGTGTGTGTGTGTGTTTGAAAGTGTGTATGTACGTATGTATGTATATATGTCCTACTTCTCAACCTGGAAACATCAAAAATCTGGACAAAGGCCCATGAAAAGCAGGTACAACTTGCCAAAAATCGGGGCACTGATTAACATATAATTTGCATGCATAATCATGCAATCCCTCCCACTCAAATGGAATTGTGGGATACCAAAATGAAGACTGAAGTCACTAAATAATAAACAATGGCAGACATTTGAATTTCAGACTTCATAACCCTCAAAAATACATGATAATGCAAAACCTATTATTCTAGCAAGTATGTGAGTTTAAAGGAGCAATATTTAAAATTTGTCCTATTTTTGGGCCTTTGTCCCATCATTATTTTTCGGCTTTGTCCAGATTTGTTGCTCTGAGAGATTGAGAGATACGGCTCTCTTTCAAATACAGACTAAGCTATGGAGAGTAACTACATAGAAATAATCTATGGGGATGGATAAGCTAGGCAGCAGTCAATGAGACAACACAACTCATCACTTCTTTCACCAAAGCAGCCCTTTCACTGTACATCCTAGCGAGAAAACCTATTCAGCTCGGTTTGTACTCTGGATGCTATTCTACCATTTGACATTTCAAATACACACATTCAGACTTAAACATCAAGTGCCTGCACTGTTTATTAAAACATTTCTTAACATATCCACCCATCTGTAATCACCTGTTGCATGTTACAGGATGTTAGCTTCTTCCCAAGTCCAGTTGGCCCAATTCATGTGAAAACTGGTAAATCTCCCAATACTTGGCTGCACTTTGTGTACTGCATTAATCTGAAAAAAAAAGAGAGCTACTTCTACAAATAAAATATTCATCCAAGGTCTCAGCCCTGCACTGCCTACTGCATGCTGAATGAACTGTTTGGTCCTATATTGCAGATGGCTTGAATGAGTTATTGTTCATTGCTATTTTACAAAAATATAAAGATACCCAGCAAGCTGTACAGGTGACATTGCTAAGTGACACAGGACTGTAGCATTCACTATAATCAGTTTCATATAAAGTACATGCAGTAGCCCTAGACCTACTAAAATGGTGCTGGCAGACAAACAATACAGAGAAAGCTTGTCAGGTCCAAAATAAATACTGAACCATTCAACAATATGTGGCTAGTCCCATCTGCTGACATCTAGAGTCAGCCTGTAGTTTCTTAAAAGCTTATTCTTACTAGTTTTATCTATTTTTATCTGAAACTGTTACCTGAAACTGTATAAATATTTAAAATATGCACAAATAACAGAGAAATATGCATAGTTAATTACAGAAAAAACTCTTAGGTGTAATTTAAAGTGAACTGGATTGTGTCTCTTGTCTACCGGTGGCTTGTTAAGCTTATGTGAGATCATTTTGCCATCGTTTTGCTGCTGAGCCGAGGATTTATTAGATATTCAAACTCTGACAAACTCACAAACTGCTGTAGTCCAAACTATACAAACTGAAAACACCGGCAACAGAGTATAGAAAACACTCAAACCTTTAATAAAACAACAAAAGTGATGTTACAAAGTGCTTTTCGTCTAGCTCAATGGCTAGACTTCCTCAGGCAATTTCAAATTGTAACAAAGTGATATTTAAACATTCAATAAATTAATCACATGACTTCTACACATAATTATATATAATTAAGTCATATGTTTAAATTTAAAAAGACCACTCTCACCAAATAAATGCTGTTAAAAATATATACAAGTATATTAAATATATATATATAACAATTCTCCCTCAACAACACCAAATTTTTCCCACTATCCAAATATTTTAAATAACTAAGTCACTCACATTGTACAAATAGCTGTCACATCAAAACAAGTACCTAACTTGTATAAATAAAAGTATTCATAAAGATACTCATAAAAATACTATTGAGTTGCAATACCCAGCTATATCATTTTAACCATCAACGTCATTTTTTAAAAAAATAACTACTGCAGTTGTGTCATATAAAAGCAAAGATAATAATTTGATAAACTTAAAAATTCACACCACATGCCTACGGTTAAGGTGAAACATTTTACATCAACATACTTTTTAACCGCAAATATGGCAAAATAGTACCAGCTTCATTTAAACACGGATGTTGATGGGCATTCAGATGGAGTTTCCATAATAACTCCAATTGTGCCAAAAATAGTGAAGCAGGTCCATTCTTGTCATCTTGTTTTACTTGATCAATAATCAGGAACTTAAACCTGTGGTGTGGTGCTGTGGAAATGTGTCTAGCCAGTTCGTTTTCTGTCCTTCCCTTCCTAATCGCATACAAATGTTCATAAATTCTTTCTTTGAATTTTCGGTCAGTTTTCCCGAGATAGAAGGCAGGACAGAGAATGCACTGTGCAAGATATACTACCATTTTACTACTACAGTTGTACCTACCCTTAATTAAATACCTATAGTTGCTAACAGTAAAATACTGGCCTGTTGCCACAGTTCCACAATAGTTACAACTTTCACATTTAAACATTCCTGGTGTTCTAGCAGTTCTAACTAATGGGGTCTCTACTAGATTAAGTTCCTACCTTTCCTAAATGTGAAGGTTGGTTTAACACCTATTTTCTAAACAATATGGGATAAAATGTTCCAATTTTTATAAATAATTTTCTTGATTCCTTCTGCATCTACAGTGAAACTCAATATGAAACTAGTGTTATACGGTTCAGATATTTTCTGAGTTATTGTACCATTGGCTCTACTTAATTCTTCACTATCATACGTTAGTACCACATTTTCAATGTTTACATTACTATTGTTTTCCGTTTTATTTAAAATCGGTTGATAGAACCCTTTTTGGCGTTTAGTTGATACCTCTAACACCAGTTCATTAATAAGTTCAATAGGGTAACCCCTCTGTACAAACATTTCAGTTAACAAATTACATTCAACATAAAAGTCTTGGGTCATAGAAATCATTCTGGCAGCTCGAACTAACTGTCCCTTAACTACTGATCTTTTAGTGGAAAAGGGATGTGCACTTGTATAGTGCACGAATAAATTACAATCAGTAATTTTACGATGTATTTTTGATGTATAAATGTTATATTCATTATCTTTTTTTATTAAAACATCTAAATAAGGTATACTATCTTCACTGAAATTAGATGTAAATTTTAAGAAGTTAGAACTGTTGTTTATTGTGTCAACAATGAACTTCGCTACAGTTTCATCACCATTAAGTACAATGAAGATGTCGTCCAAAAAACGTTTGTAGTATACCACAGATTGCATCACATCAGTATTTGAAAAAATATAGGTGTGTTCCCAATGGGACATCACCATGTTTGCAAAACTAGCACCACATGGTGAGTCCATTGCCACATCTAAAGGTTGAAGATAAATTTTGTTGTCAAAGGACACATAATTATTGTACAAAATGATAGTTAACAGTTCCTCCACAGTTCTAAGTTAATTTTCTGGGGCCTCTAAAATGCACATCCGAGCTAGTACAAATTCTATTCCATCTTCATGTGGGATTGAACTATATAAGTCACTTACATCCACAGTCAAAAAATTGTTATCTTTATTGAACGCAAGTCTGTTAATTCCATCTAAAAATGAACAGGAATCACAGCTAATGTGCAATTCCTCTTTAACATATTTTTTACGGATGGAATCAACCAGTTTTGCACAAGCATAAGTAGCGGACCGACGAGCATCTACTAATGCTCGCATAGGGGGGTCGATTGCATTCTTACGGATTTTGGGTACACCAAACATTTTTGATGTTCTTGGGTAAACCAGTGTTAGATAATTTAAAGTACTGGTATCTAAATGTGCTTCTATAAACAAATCAGTCAAATAAGTGTTTATCCTATGGTAAGCAATATTCAATTAATTTTGCTAACTTCCTTATAAGTATTAGTACTTAAAATTGTATTCATTCTAGTTAAATATTCCTCACAGTCCATAAGAACCAATCCACCCCCTTTATCCGGTTTCATAGTTCTAACTGGTTTACTTCTTAGGTCATTTAATAAATCCTCTGGAAAACACTTCTACCAAGTTCTTGTCGATGTTATAGTCTATAAAATTGTAAACTTTAAAATTGCTGTTTGTGTTAAATATAATGTCACATTTTTTGATATTATGTATAAGTTCATCTACCTTTTTTGTTTTCACTTTGCCCCTCGTGCTGTAGGTTTTTTTTTTTGTTGTTGCATCTGTGGTTTTTCCTCTTGTTTGTTGTTTGCTGAATGAAAATTTTGACGATTAGATTGTGCAACTGAAGCATAAGAAGAAGTTTCTTGGTTAATGTTGGTTTCATTTAATATGACCCTGTTACCACTTGAATCATTCCTTTCATTCACTGAACATGGTGATGTCGTTTCCCGTTCAAAGTTCGTTCTCACATTTTGACTATTGAAGGGTAACCGTTTAGAATAGCCAATAGTGTTCCATGTCTGTGAAGGGGGTGGATTAGGGTACGCTGTACCATTCTTGTAATCCAAACAGTTTCTTTCCAGTTT
The DNA here is from genome assembly GCF_019279795.1 of Protopterus annectens. Taxonomy (NCBI): domain Eukaryota; kingdom Metazoa; phylum Chordata; order Ceratodontiformes; family Protopteridae; genus Protopterus; species Protopterus annectens. The sequence continues at coordinate 1,792,754,413 of NC_056743.1, forward strand.
TGTAATTTTATTCAGCTTTAATTTTTCAATTTGCTGGTTTATGCTCTCAAAAATATGTTGATGATCGTAAGCATAACGTGAATAATCACAGTGATTAACAATGTCCCTGTTTAACATTTCTACTTCACAAGATATCTCGTTCATTTGTAGTTCATAGTGTTTACACATCACGGACATTAATTCTTTGTTCTGCTTATCAAACAGATCAATTAGATGTTTATGAAACTGAGAACCAGTCACAAGCCCAGTTGGATACTGCAACGACCTTAACCCTTTAGGGACAATGTTAGCTTTTATGTTTTCCATAAAATACATGAGTTCCAACTGTAATTTTTTATGTTTTAATAGCTTGCGTTCTCTGTCCTGCCTTCTATGTCAGGAAAACCGACCGAAAATTCAAAGAAAGAATTTATGAACATTTGTATGCGATTAGGAAGGGAAGAACAGAAAACGCACTGGCTAGACACATTTCCACAGCACCACACCACAGGTTTAAGTTCTTGATTATTGATCAAGTAAAATAAGATGACAATAATGGACCTGCTTCACTATTTTTGGCACAATTGGAGTTATTATGGAAACTTCGTCTGAATGCCCATCGACATCCGGGTTTAAATGAAGCTTGTACTATTTTGCCATATTTGCGGTTAAAAAGTATGTGGAGGTAAAATGTTTCACCCTAACCGTAGGCATGTGGTGCAAATTTTTAAGTTTATCAAATTATTATCTTTGTTTTTATATGACACAACTGCAATAGTTCTTTTTTAAAAAAATGATGGTGATGGTTAAAATGATATAGTTGGGTATTGCAACTCAGTAGTATTTTTATGAGTATTTTTATGAGTATCTTTATGAATACTTTTATTTATACAAGTTAGGTACTTGTTTTATGTGACAGCTATTTGTACAATGTGAGTGAATTAGTTATTTAAAATATATATATTTAATATACTTTTATATATTTTAACAGCATTTATTTGGTGAGAGTAGTCTTTTTAAATTTAAACAGATGATTTAATTATATATAATTATGTGTAGAAGTCATGTGATTAATTTATTTAATGTTTAAATATCACTTTGTTACAATCTGAAATTGCCTGAGGAAGTCTAGCCATTGAGCTAGATGAAAAGCGCTTTGTAACATCACTTTTGTTGTTTTATTAAAGGTTTGAGTGTTTTCTATACTCGGTTGCCGTTTTTTTTTTCAGTTTGTTTATTAGATATTGTAAGGTAGCTGGGGGCTGCAGGCTTCTCATCTAATGTGTGTCCCTATATTTTTTTATTTTATTTTATTTTATTTTTATTTTACATTTGTTTACCGGGATAGTCCGACTGGTCACAGGTCCATTTTCAGTGGAGGTCTGGGTAGAAAATCTCCAAAAGATATAGTACATAAGAAAAATGTCACACACCATAAGTAAAAGTTCTAAAACACAGAAGGTAACAATAAAAATTCAGAGACAATAGATTCAAAATTCAAAACACATACATATTGTAGCAAAGATCTGTAGCATGTATTAATTGCTTCTGACAACAGATAATGTTTCTTGAGTATATGATAATAAGATATCTACAGTAGTGATACATTTTGAAGTATGATCAGAAATAACCATTTTGCCAGGGAACTGGAATCCCATAACAGTATCAACATTACAACTGATTGTTATGTTTTAACCTTGGGAGTAATAGGGACATAGCCAGTTGTTAGAATAGTGGGTTTTCAGGAGTTTTTTAAATTGAATAGTAGAGCTATTAGAAATTATATGGCTAGGTAGTGCATTTCCAATTCTTGCAATTGTGCAGCCAAAGAAAGACTTACCAGCATCATTCTTATATTTGCTGACATTTAGGAGGGACTGCTTAGTTGATTTTAGGAGTCTGGCAGTAGTATAGTGTTGAATTAGATCTTGGCGTGCAGGGGTTTTATCAGGAAGGTAGTATAACTGACAACTGCCTAAATATCAGTAGTTGAGGCATCTCAAGCCAGTTAAGCTGCTTAAGGGATAGACAGTGGTGTGACCTATATGTGGCTTTAGAAGCAAACTTCGAATCTTGTTATAACAAGATTCCATTTTGTTTAAATCAGCCTGGTGATCATTAGTCAGGATTGTGGAGGCATAGAGGAGAATGGATAAGAGACGAGTCCTTGCTATTGTGGCTTTGGTATGTCTAGTAATAAACTGTTTGTTCCTGTAGAGGAGCCCAAGCTTTTTGTTAACTTTCTTGATGGTTTGAGCTATGTGGATGTCGAATCTCAGGTTGTCGATTTCTACACCAAGCAGTTTGATGTGTGTGGTTGGATTAATTTTGATATTATCTTTGGAACTTATTCTAAAATTATTATCTAGAGGAGGGCCCTACCGGGGCTGAAAAGAATAAGTTTTGTTTTTTTTTGGGGGGGGGGGGGGGGATTAAGAATACATCTGGTATTAGCAAACCATGTTTCAGCTGAAGTTATTTTGGGTTAGGGTGTACAGTTCTTTTATTGTGGGAGCAGCACATATAAGGGTGGTGTCATCAGCATATTGTACTACTGAGGCAGTGAATGGAGGAAGAGAGATGGTTGGTAAAAAGAGAGAACAGCAATGGGCCAAGGATGGAGCCTTGAGGGACTCCTAAGGATACTGGTAACAGAGGGGACAATTGGTTTTGCCAGAGGACTGCTTGTTGACGGCCTGATAAGTCGCTGTTGAACCAAGAGATAGAGGAGGGGCTAATGTTTAGGGTGGACAGAGTTTTGGGAAGCATATTGTGGTTAACCATGTCAAAAGCTTTCGATAGGTCTAAGAATATGGAAGATACGAGTAGGCCCTTGTTTCTGTAGTGGTTAACTGTGTTAGTAAAAGACAGCAGTGCTGTGGTGGTGATATGGGAGGGTCTAAAGCCATGCTGTGCTTTGCATAACAGGTTGTTATTATCGAGATACTGCATTAGTTGAGTATGTACAACTCTTTCCAATATTTTAGATAAGAGTGACAGAATAGCTATTGGTCAGTAGTTAGTGAGTTCTAGGGAGTTACCTTCTTTGTGCAGTGGTAGTATATGTGATATTTTACATAAGGCTGGTACCATACACTCGGACAGAGACCTTTTAATGAGAATAGCAACAGGGCAGGCTATAGCTTCAGCAGCTATCTGAAGGAAATCTGCTGGTAGATTATCAGCAGCCAGAGTGGTTGGTTTCAGTTTGTGAAGGAGTTTAGAAATAGTCTTGGTGGACACAGGATGCAGGGAAAAGTTGGAGGCATTGTTTTGTGTGTTGGGGTGTGTTTGATAGTAGTTGATATGGGGCTACTAGCATTATTTTGGGCATTGGCAAGGGTTTGAACAGTTTCAGTAAAGTATTTATTGAGTGGGAATGTTATCATGGTTGTTTACTATCACAGGTGTTGGGTTTGTGGATTTTCCTGGCTGAAGTATAATATTTACTGTGGCCCAGAATCTTTGAGGGTTGTGAACATACTTTTCTTGCATGTTTTTGTAGTAGTTAGTTTTGTCAACTTTAATTTGTTTTTTGGCTTTGTTGCAGAGTTCTAAGTGGACTTGTCTCATAGTAATGGTTTTGTTTTTGTGGAATTTTATCCAAGCCTTGTCTCCTTCTTTCATTGTTGTTTTAGTTTCTTTAGTTAGCCATGGGGCATAATTTGCTTTTATTCTAATGGTTCTGCAGGGTGCATGATAGCTCAAGATTTGTACGAAAGTTGAGTTAAAGTACTGCACAGCATCATCAAGAGACAGTTGCTTCAGGAGAGTCCAATTGCCACATTTTAGTGCAGTGATGGATTTATCAGATATAAAGGTATTTTTATTTCTTACAGTTCTGAAGATAGTCTGGCTGATGTGTTGGGCTCTGTTCCTAATTAGATAGGTTGGTTGATAGTCACTTAGACTATCAGGTAGGCAACCAGATTGGTATGCAAGAGAGGGGTCGGATATAAGAATCCAGTCAAGAATGGGCTTGCGGTTGGATGTTTTATCGATTCTAGTGGGGAATGAGATTAGTTGGGTAAAGCCATGGAGGTTAATGTAGGTAGAGGGATTCTGACTAGAGCAGGTAAGCCAGTCAATGTTAAAGTCACCTAATCGTAAAGTTTCTTGTGGAAGGGAGTTTGAGATCCAGTCTAGTAGGTTTTCCATTGTAGTATTGTAGTAATGTTATTACCAGGTGGGATGTAGCCCCTTACAATATTTATATGTCTGTTGGGGTTTAGTTTTAATTTAGCAAGGACTTTAGATCTAAATTTTTTACTTCAGGGGGATTACTATCAAATAGTTCGATGTTGAGATGGTTTTGGAATAATATTGCCACTCTCCCTCCCTTTTTCCTACTCTGTCTTTACGTATAATAATGTAGCCAGGAGCTGTAATCTCATTATTGTGGTGTTCTGGTTTTAGCCATGTTTCAGTTAGCAAGACGATCTCTGGTTTGTAATGGGCTAGTAGGACTTGAAGGTCATGAGCTTTATTTAATATACTTTTTACATTCAGGATTAGGAAGAGGAGGGAGGAGGCTGGTCTGTGGTATAGAGGATTTAGCTGATCTAGGTTTGGGTTGGTTGCTGTACTAAGTCCTGGATTAGGGTGTATATCACCACAGCATGAAAGCATTTTAAGTAGACATAGATAGAGTTTAGTGAGCCTGTAAATTATTTTAGCATGTGTTTGAGAAGAGTGGGAGTTATGTTTAGCTAACTGTTGATTGTGTAGGAAAGAGATTGTATGGGAGGAAATAAGGTTGCATGGTGATATGGGGAAAATGTTTAGTTTGACAGGATTGCCTATTGGTTCTGTTTGCCATGGGGGTGAGGTTCTGTCATGAAGTTAGGTCTGGTAGGCGGTGAGGATTGAAAGAAGAAGTAGAGCAGAAATTGTGAAGGGATAGATTAGTGCTTTTAGCAGGTGGGTGTGTACTGAGAACATTGTTTGTAGGTCGAGAAAGAGTAGGGTGAATATAAGTGCATTTTATTTAATTGTATGAGATGTATGTAGAACAAAGGGGTGTGGTAGAGTGAAACTGAGGGTGTGGTCTTTTAACTATAATTGTAATTGACCCAGGGATGGGTGGGAATGCGGGTAGGATAGGGGAACAGAGTGAGCCCGAGCATAGCAAAGGTGAATGGAGCTGGTTGGGCCAGGTATGGAATGGCTAGTAGAACAGAAAAACAATCAGAAACAGGTAAGTTAGGTAGAATCAGTAGCCTGGAAATCAAGACCAGGAAAGATAGGGATGAGTAGACAAGAGAGTACAACTGTGAGGATATGGGTGAGGGGAGAGGGGAATACTGTACAGGAAGTTAATTCAAGTGAGATAGAAAGTATGGAGGGTGAGAGAGAGTGGACCACAGAAAGAGGCAGAGTTGTTCTGCTACAGCTGCAAATAATGGCTATAACAGTAAGTGTGAAGCAATGGGAGTGAGTGTAGGCTGAGAAAAAAAGAGAGGGGTGGCAGAGTGGGAGGCTAGGAGTTGTAGTTAGGATATTTGGGTAATAGGACTGGATCACCTAGGGAGCTCACTGATGCTCAAAAGGCCACTGGTTGTGACGGGCAGTTTTATTTTAAAGTATGAGATGGCAAAACACTTACAATATGTACTTAAAGTCTATTTTACTAAGTGTCCAGGTACTTGAGACTTCGGTGGGAAGCAGGACTGGGTTCCCTTTATGATAGGTCTGTTCAATTTCAGTTTACTTATTTCAATAGACAACTGACTGGGCAGCTGAGGGGTCTCTCAAGGTGGAATATACTACTTAAAGTCTATTTTACTAAGTGTACAGGTACTTGAGACTTTGGTGGGAAGCAGGAGTGGGTTCACTTTATGATAGGTCTGTTCAGCTTCAGTTTACTTATTTCGATAGCCAACTGACTGGACAGCTGAGGGGGTATCTCATGGTGGAATATACTACTTAAAGTCTATTTTACTTTGTGTCCAGGTACTTGAGATTTCAGTGGGAAGCAGGACTGGGTTCCCTTTATGATAGGTCTGTTCAGTTTCAGTTTACTTATTTCGATAGACAACTGACTGGGCAGCCGAGGGGGTCTCTCAAGGTGGAATATACTACTGACGGTACACGTGCATCACCGGGTGAGTCCCAGGTGGTCCGTTTCAGACATCACTGACATGGCAGAATCCCCTACAGAATCCTGCTTTTAACAGTCAGACAGCTAGGCAGGAATTTACTGAACCTGACCGACTGCTTGGAAAAAGTGACAAGCTATTGCTTACTCAAGGTGAAGTACTACAACAGAATCCGGTAAGGGACTCCACCAAAGCAACAAAGTAACCACAGTCTGCAAGATAGGAACACTGTTTGTTCACATTTGGAATTGGTACAACAGCTGCAACAAGTAGGAAACGTGTAAGGTTGCCAAGTTAAACATCAATAACCTCCATAAAAATGACACAGATTTTTGTTTGTTAGGAAAAATGTTGAGGAAATCAGAACTTAGCAATGTGTATTTTCATTGGCTTTTATAGTCATTGGAGGCTCAATAGTCTTGTCTATAAGGTTTTGTTGCACAAGCACATTCTTAAATTCAAAGGCTGCTGTAGTACCATAAAACTATTCTGTAGCCGTTGCAGTAGGGGCTCAGCAAAACAGCTATGCCTCATTTTTTTTCTGATTTACAACTTGATGATAATGCTCCTTCCTTACCTGGTTTTGTGGTTTTAGGTGGGGGACGGGGTTTTGCCATTTTCAAAGTTCTGTGATCCATGTACTTCAATCCAGCAAGAAATTGTAATCCCCAACAAACAGATCAGGTGGCTCCAACCAACTAAATAAAGATGTCACTGCTCAGAATATGCTGTCTGTCCCTAACAGCTGGGGTAAAGTTGATAAGTCCAATAAAAAGCTGCAAGGGACGTCACGTCACCACTCTTGGTTTGAAACTCCCGCCTCAGTCTCCGAACTCGAGTCTGACAGGCAGTCACAGGCACAGGTACTGCCTCACAAAGCTGATATCATCAAGCACACCCAAGCACTTGATCACGTCAGCTACAACTTAAATTGTAAATAAAAAAAAAATCTGGAATTAAAGGGGGCACTCGGAAATTCATGTAACCCCATTATTTTGTCCTCAAAACTGGTAAATACCGAGGAATTCAGTATGGTTGAGCGGTCTGATGTATGTAAGCACAGACACGAATCCCATCACTGCAGCACTCACTTCAAAAGTATACCTGTTACCTCTTTGGTGCAGATGGAAGTGCAGAATGAAAAGGAAAAATGGGGGATGACGATGTTGTGCTGCAGGAAGCAGAGAAGAATAACTTAACACTACTACATAATTAAAACACCAAATTTTAAATATTCCGTATATAAAAATCTGCAAGGTTTTTGCATAGTAATAGTTATAATCTATTTGAAGCATGAAATGCATAAATTAAATTATTTAATCATAATCTATCTGGAACAAGATATAGATAAATTAAATTATTTAAAAGTACAATATATTTTATTTATGTATGTGTTACTCTAAATAAATTGGTCATCTTAGCTGATAGTTTGTTTCATCGCTGCTTACATATGCCAGTTGCTTTGTTGTTATTTATGCTGTATAACAATCATAATCTCATGAATTATGTATTGTGCCAGTACATTCTCTAATGTCACAGTCATGAGTATGGATTAATTAACCTATACATGTTAGCTATGCTATCACAAAACCACTAACTTTTATTCATTTGCTTCAGCACTGGGGACTTTCTAATTTGTATTGTATTCTAGATGTAACTCTCTCAACCATCCAGATTTCTGCAGAATGTCAAGATTTTTGCCTTATGTTTTTCATCTGTTCCTCATAAAATCTATGGTTTTCTAGCAAATCGCTGAAGAATTAAAATCACTACATAATGAAAGGCATTACATTGTCGGACTTCATATCATTCAAAAATGGGGTCTATATCAGAATAGCGAAGAGGCTTTTAATCGACGCCTCTTCATCGACACATAAAGAGCGAATGCACTAAAGCGAGAATGCTCAGAACAGAGATTTCTTTCCCTGGGAAAGAAATTGCTTGGCCTTCCCTGTGTGTTTGCCCCTTTCCACACTGTAGTGCAATCTAGGAGTTGGTATATTAAGTTAGGGGGGTGTGGGGGGCACATTGTAATGTTTGAAAGTGTGTGTGTTTGTTAGTGCTACAGATTTCTTTCCCAGGGAAAGAAATTGGAGTTCTGGGCGTTCAGGCTTTAGTGCATTCGCTGTTTATGTGTTGGTGAAGAAGCGTTCGATTAAACGCCTCTTCTCTATTCTGATAGAGACCCCAAAAATGCATGCTAATGCAAAACTTGTTATTCTAGCAACTTTTTAAGTTTATAAGAACAATATTTAAAATCTGTCCCCAGTTTTTGATCCATTACTTGGCTTTGTCCAGCTTTACTACCCTAAGAGGTTGAGAGGTATTATTCTATATCATTATAAATCTTTCATTCCACAATGTATGATTACATTGCTGAAAATATAACCTTTAGGTGCTTGTCTTAACTAAGAGAAATGTACGATACTCTGTCAAACAGAAATATTTTTTTCAACAACAAGGGTTTTCAGTTGACAATAAAATGTAAATGCTTTAACTGTTCAGAGCTCATTACGCAACTTTATCACGACACTGGAGATTGGAGGTAGAATGGGAAATATCTGATCAGTTGCCACATTGAAGATTCTCTTGTGTCTTCACTATGAAGCCAGTGCAGAAGTTCAGTTGGATTTGCACAGCAAGGGAAGAAGCAGGAAATGGCAACTCTGGTTCAGTCAATGTTGTAGAGTGATAGGCCAGTAATTTCCCATATGAAAGAGCAACTGATGAAGCAGGATGCAGCTGAAGAGAATATGTCACAGGAAGATGTTCTAGAATGCCAGTAGGAAAAAGAGAACAAAGAATGTGCCCTCAGTTTAGAAGAAAATGATCTAGAGGAAGAGCTGTTTGATTTCATAGAAATGGATAGCTATATTAAAATTGATGAAAGAAATAGATTATAGAAAGTCAAGAAGAACCAAAATGTTAGAAGTCTGATAAAACAAATGGACACAGTAGTCAAGACTATTAGCAGAAATTCATGTGCTACAACAGAAGTAAGTAAAATATATTACAGTGCAGCTAAATTAATAACAGATAAAGTCTTACCGCAAAAATACAGTGCAATAAGGTAAAGGAAAGGAAGAAATCAAATGCCATCATGAAAGTATCGTATATAGAAAACTAAAGCAGTTAAGACAAGAAGTGTCACTGTTAGAAGAGTATATAAGAAGGAACTTATCAACAAAAATATTTAAAAAAAGACATGATAAAAGCAATGTACAGTATTAGAACAGACCAGTACTGCAAATAATAAACTAAAGATATCAGCACAGGCAGAAAAAAACTTAGAAGATACACAGATAAATATAAAGAAAAAATACAAAATAAGCAATTCATTGATGACCCAAAAAGTTTTATAGAAAATTGGGAGACAAAGCAAAAGAAACAGAAACACAATGAAAAAAGAAGAAATAGACACATTTTTGAGAAATATCTATGAAGATCCTGTGGAACATAACAAAGATGCTGAATGGACAGAAGTAAAAGAAACAGTAAGACATTCAAATGTACAGGATATGAAATGGGATGAAGTAACAAAGAAATTGAAATAAAATTTAGAAAAGCTCCTAAATGGAAAACCCCAGGCTTAGATGCGTACCTAACTTCTGGCTAAAAGTTTATATCTTTATACAAAGATTTACCCCTATGTAAGAACTACTTATATGCTCACCCTGAACAGACAACAACCTGGTTAACAACAGGAAAAATGATACTCCTTAAGAGTGAACCCGCAAGCTATCCTGAAAACTTTACACCAATAACTTGCCTTCTGATGATGTATAAACCATACAGTGGAATTGATGCTGACAGACTTTATACTCATTCAGAAGAAAACTCAAGTGTGGTACCGAACAAAAGGGTAACCTAAGAAAGTCATATGGAACAAAGGATCATATGTTATTAAATAAAGCCATAATGGAGAATTGTAAAAAGGGGAACAACCTAAGTATGGTATGGACAGAGTACAAAAAAGCATTTGACAGCATCTCACATTCATAGCTACGGGAATGCTTACAGATGTATAAGACACCCCCTATCTTGATCACTTACATTACAGTGACCATGAAACAGTGGCAAACCACTTTGCAACTAAGCCATTACAAAGGCCAAATTATTTTCCCATGGATAAAAATTCAAAGGGGGATATTCCAGGATGACTTTTTATCACCACAGCTCTTTTTGCTAGCCCTTGACCCATTAAGCTGTCTACTTAACAGTCACTGTTACAATTTGACTCCCAGTCAACAACGAAGTGTAAACATTTCTCATCTTTTTCTGGATGATTTAAAACTGTCTAGTGCATCAGATAAGGAGCTGAAAGCACAACTGGAAGTAGTCAAAACGTTCTCAGATTATGTAAGAGTGTCATTTGGTCTTAATAAATGTGCAGTAGCAACATTTAAAGCAGGAAAGCTGCAGCACCAAGAAAATATCAGTCTGAGGCAGGAATGGGATATAAAGGAACTTGGGCTGGAGGGAATGTATAAACATTCGGAAACTGATGAAGGATCAATAATGAACAAATGCGAAAAAAAACTCAGTAAGGAATATTTTAGAAGACTAAAATTAGTCATGAAAAAGCCTTAACATCTAGGAACAAAGTCCAAGCTATTTTGCTCTTCCTATTCTAACTTACAGTTCTGGGGTGATTGACTGGCCAGTTCAGTTGGATAAGGAAACAAGAAAAATGCTTCATGCTTATCAAATGATATATAAAAAAGAGTGTATACCAAGATTATATATTCCTCATGCTGAAGGAGGTATGGGCCGAAACTGATTACAAGTATAGCTCTGCAATTGTATGACTGCATACATATCTGCTGACTTTGCCAGATCCAAACATAGTGAAAGTTTTGAAACATGACGAGAACAAATCTAAGATGACTTCCCTGCTCAGTTTAACAGAAGCATATCAGTGTCAAGTGGGAATGGACACCATACAAGAAGTAGACAAAAATAAGGAAGCAAGTGAATGTGCCAAAAACAAAAGAAAGAATATATTGAGAAGGGTCAGATGAGAAGGCAAGAAATGTGGAAAACACATAAATATAGTTGCAAGTATAGAAAACTCCTGGAGCAACCTCATGTCAATCAGGATCTGACGCTGGAATGGTTAAGGAGAGGTGAATTTAAACCAAAAGATGAAAGGTTAATATTAGCGATCCAGGATAGTGGACTACATACAAGTTGGGAGAAATAGACAAATGCAAGTTCTGTACAACAGAAATGGAAATTTTAGCACATCTTGTTGCTGGGTGTGATGCTGGGTGTGACACACTAATGGTAGAGGGCCTGTATAGGTTCTGTAAAACAGAACTGGAAATGTTAGCACATCTTGTTGCTGGGTGTGATACGCTAATGGTAGAGGGCCTGTATACTGAAAGGCATAATTATGTGGCAAGAGTGTTGCACTGGAGATTGTGCACACATTGCAATGCTGAAGTAGCTGAGAAGCCAACGTAGGTAGCTGTTTTATAGTTTGTAAGTAAGACAATGTCAGCCATCAATAGTGAAAAAAGAAGAAAGCATGGGATACATGTTTGTAATATGTACTTCATGCAGTGTGGGCATGTTTCCTTTATACTTCTTAACCAAAAGAAAAAAATAAAAAAGGGCCACAACCCCAAAGTATGGTACATAGCCATAGGCTAGATTGCTTAGCAAGAAATTTATTGTAAAAAAAAAACAAATAATAAAAAAAAAAGAACAGCAACATATTGCAAAAGGCATGCTTTATGAGATGGGCCTGGAGCTGCGGCCCCATCAGCACCACACCTGCCTTAATCCAACCCTGGGGCCACAGTGGGCTCTGGTGGGTGACTACATCTCCACATTAAAGACTATCAGGGCCATACCTAGTATCCCACAGGTTCCCAAGGTTGGTAACAATGGCAAATAGTTTAACCATTTTGCTCTCAGCAACTGAGGTTCTGGACCACAGAAACTGAACTACAAATCCACTACAAAATTCTTAAGCTACTTGTAACAAATTACTTCTTTATAACAGTATCACAGGTAGATAAAAAAGTGCTGTCACCTTCCACAGTGGAGAGACATAGGAGGATAGTAAAAGGCTGCAAATGAGATGAATGTAACTTCTGTTGTATGGCTTCTTTCTTAGAAAGTAGATGTAAGAAAGAGAATGGAGGAGACAAACAAATAAGGTTATTCAGCACATACCTTCACAACACTCAAACACCAATACAAACACTCATTGTATCTTAAATAACAAAGTCTAGAACAACTAAATAGCAGTGAAATAGTTAAAACCAATTTGACAATCAGTTTGTGACCCAGCTCATTATAATGTCCCACAGGATTCAGTGTATTAAATTTATAAATAAAATATGCCTCCTTATTAAGTAACTTCTGATCAATACCTTTCCTCATCTCTAATGTTAACAATAGTACTTTGAAAAAACAAAGAAAAAAGTGTAGTTTTGTTACATAAACCTACCATAACAGTAAATATCTGAATGATCAATGCTGCAGTACAGCCACCCAGTTTCAAAAGTTTCAGGGCACCTTCCACATGGCAAAACCATTTGTCTTCTTGAGCAGTGCTGACTAAAAAACAGGTTTGGGCACCAAGCCATCAGAGCTTTCATGCCAACAGAGATTGAGAGGCTAAAGCCCTGAGATGGACAATGCTAGGAAAATAATAATACACCCGGGTATAAAAACATACAAAAACAAGGAGGGTGGAGGGAGGCAGCAGCTACTGCAGCAATGACCATTCAAACATTTACTGTTATGGTAAGTTTACTTGCTCATCTACATTATGTTCCTTATAAGGATCACTTCTGCAGTAGCCTTAGCTACATGGGTAAATTACTATAGCTTAGACTGACTGGGAGGAGGAAATATGAGGATCCAGGAGGTCCTGAAGAATAGTCATAACAAACCATGTCCTAAGCCTGGAGAATGAATCTAGTTTGTAGTGCTTTGTAAAATTGTGCATAAAGAACCAAGTTGCATCTTCTAGAATCCAACCCTTTCCAACAGCCACAGATGAAGAAGCCCAGGCTCTGATAAAATGTGCCTTGACCCTGTCTGAAGTAGATTTTTGTGGTAGGTATAACAAAAGGTACTAGCATTAGACAACCATTTGGAAGTAGTCTGAAATGACAAAGGTTGTCCTTTTTCTTACCTCTACATGAAAAGATCCTGCAAGATTTTGTTCTGTCAATATAGTGAGTTGTCTGTAGAATCCAAGGTATGAAATATCTGAAATCCTTCATATTAGGTTCTGCAAGGAAGAGAAGGTGACAGAATGCTTGGCTGTAGATAAACTCAGATAACACTATAGGCGCACATAAAGAATTTGTTCTTAAGGAAACCCTAATCTATGGAAAATAAGATAAGGTTGACCAACACAAGGCCTTGCAGCTCAGATACACTTAACACTCTTTTCCATGTCAAAAACCTCATGACAGCCTGATGATTTGGTTTAAATGGAGCAATGGTTAGTTGTACTAACACCAGTTAAGATTCCAAGGAGAAGAGACCCGAATTAAAGGCGGCTTCATATGCAACATCCTTTTCAAAAACATTTTCACATGAGACTGCATTGAAAGACAACAAATGAACTTTAATTACTTGGAAAGACAGGTCATTTGGTAGTAACTCACACAATAAAATGTAGAACCAGAGAAACACTAGCCATGAATGGATTTTGGTTCTTTTCTTGCCACCAGTTAATAAATAATTTTCTAGTAGCAGGATTTGTTGCCTCCTTTAGTATCTACTGCACATTATTATAAAGAGGTACCTTTTATCTAAACAAACAGTTACTGTTGTTATGGTCAGGGTGTATCAAACATCCCTGCTCTTGTGTTGTGAGTAGATCCAGTATGTGTGGAGCTTGCAATAATTGACCCTGACCATTCTAAATGAAAGGAGAATACTGTTGCTTGGTCCAGATGGGAGTCACCACAATAATTATTAGAAAATCCTTCTGAAGCTTCAGAATGACCATGAATATTTATTGGAAGGGATGGAAAAGTGTACAAGAAACTTCCTGTCCAAGGGAAAGAAAAAGTATTTGCCTTCTATTTCTACTCTTGGAAGACCCCTCGATTCAATTTTCATTCATGAGAGTCTGTCCTGGTCCTACTCAGCTTGTCTTCCACACAAATGGGCTTTGAAGGTATGTAAGATGCCCACAGAGTGATATTGTGCTGAAAAGGTATAACCCAAACTACCATGGCCAGTTTGCATAGAGGGTAAGAAATGGTTCCTCCTTTCTTGTTTATGCACATCACTGTGGTGTTGTCTCTAAATACTTGTAAAGGTGCCAGGGTCTAAACATGAATGACAGAACTGAGAACATTTATAACTGCTAAAAACTCTTATTTGATGTGTTTTGGACAGTTTTGCCTGTTCCAAAGACCTTGCAATTTTATCCCTATAGACATTGCTCCTCAAAAAAAGTCTGAGGTATCTTTAGTAACAGCTTGTATTAGAGATGGGAGGGAGAATGGGAGACCTGGAATATGAGAAAATATGGTCTCTCCAGCCAAAAATCACCCTAATCACAAATCAGAAAACTGGAAAATGAAAAGTCAGGGGATGTAGATGTTGGGAACACACAAATTATGAATAATTTTTGTCATTTGGAGTCATGTAAAGGGCATCATAAAAATCATAACTGTCATGAGCTCCAGAATCCTGAGGATTTCTTTTGCTGAGTCAGTAGTCTAAGTAGAAAAACTCAGGAGTAGGTCTAGATACAGAACTACTATTTTCCTGTGGACGAAAAGCTCTTTGAACTGAGGTGTCCTAGAGACACCTCAGCAAAGCAATCATGTTAGCATTAGTCAGACACTACATCTGTATATCCTCCTAGAGTCTTAGCCTGTGTAGGAAATTCCTGATCCAAGTGAGAGATTCCTGTCATTTTGAAAAATACTCTGCAAAGAAAGGCAAGTCTTCTAAATAAGGAAAATGTGATAACCTCACAGTTTGAAAAAGACTATCACAGCAGCTAGACACTTTGCATGCACCCTTACAGCAGTTAAAATTAATAAACAATGTTTAATGCAGAGTAACTGAAAATGTTGTACGGAGTCAGAAAACCTTTAATGCCTTCTGACTAATAGATCTAGGTAAATGATGATATGCATCTTTTAAAATCTAAGGTTACTAGAAAACTCAAAAAGAAATTAAAGGATAACAATTAGAACTTGTTATAAGAAGCAACTTTGAATAAAAGCCTTCTTCTAAAAGAGGAGGAGGGAGAGCTTATAATACCCCTGAGAGAGTATATGCTCCATAACAGGAAGGAAAAGAAGAGTTAAGCCTGGTGAGTGAGGAAGAATCCTTCAAAAGGGAGGGAGAAAGTCAACTTGATGGATTTAGGGCTTTGCAGAGTGGGAGGGAGAGGGGAGAAACGTGTAAACAGTCACAGACTTATTAAACTGCCCTTAGTTCTGGGTGATTCAACTACTTTTAGGAAACACCATGCTATTTTTTTAATGTTTATATACCAGCAGCTTGTTGGGAGTGCTTAATTTTACTTAAAAGAATGTAGAAGTTGTGATGGCCATGCCCTGGCCCAGCAATCAAGGAGCCTCAATCCTCACCACTAACACCAGGGAGGTTGTCTCGTAGAAGAGAAAAGAATAACTAATACACAAAGTAAAGTCCAATTTCTCTTAAGTGCACACAGAGATCACAGTCAGTCTGGGGCTGGTTGCTCCTTTGCTCACCAGATCCCCAGTAAGACTCCCCAGTGGCACAGCTATAGGGTCCAGGTCTCAGCTTAGATGGGCAAGCTAGAACCTCCAGTACCCTCTCTGTCCAACCAGTGCTTCGTGTCCCTGCCAAGTAGCTAACACCACACACACACTTTGAGATAAGTATTTATACAACTTCACAGACACTCCTGGGAAAGGCTGACACAGATTCTCCAGCTGTGCCCCTTTACCCAGACTATGCAATAGTAATTACTTCCACCACCAAGCTAATAACATCAGCTACTAAAAGGCCCTTAAAAGGGTGTCCAATTATTACTGTGCAATATTATAATCCAATGGTAGTATGACTAACAGTCAAGGCTTACTTTAGAGTGGCCTATTACAATAACTTCTATAAATATGCAATGTACTCTAGAGCTTATCTCTACACAAACCAGCCACAGGTAAAGGTTTTAAGAATATTTAATAATAACTAATTAAAACACAAGACAAAACTACTACACCACAGAGATATCTAAGAGTTCAGAGATTACACAGAAACTTAAAATAATACAGTAGGACAGGTCTGATTTCAAAGCAAAAATACCTAATTAATCTTTACTAGCTTTAACTATTCCTACAAGAAATCACAGTGCTAGAAACTTACATGTGAGCTTAGGCAGAGTCCTGAGTTAGATATCCAAGATCAAAATGCTTCCAGTCTCGTGTGAGAGATAGTATTTAAACATTACTAACAAACATGTTTGCTGGGTCCCTCCCAAATTACATCATGTTGACACTTAGGTTTTCCCAGGCAAACAAACTGCATTATTTAGCAATCTAACACCTTCTCAGAAACTTACAACAATAGAAGTCATTTCACATGTATATTCTAACAGAAACCAGAGCAGTGAAGCACTATCCACATGTAAATTCTGGTCATAAAATTTAGCCTTAAATCAATGGGCATGAAACCTTCACCCAGACGCACTGGAGCCGAATTCTAACATGAAAGGGTCACAACATGCTTCACTGGGCCAGTAGAGTGCAATGCTGTCACATATTTTGCAGTACCACATTTCACAGTATTCTTTTACATTCAAGAAAACATGCCTGTATTTTACATTTATTTATAAATGCCATAATTATATATCAAATTCTATTTCACTAGGCTGGCAGCCTTTTCCCATCTCCCCCCAATCGTCACAGAAGGTTTGCCATTATATACCTTGGCCAACTTAGATAAGGAAGGCTAAAAAAACAAGAGAACCTAATAATCAGCGTACCTGTCACATCACACTTCATAAGGACCTCTGCAGCAGATGGTCCAAAACTTAATTTTTGCAGTTTTCTGTAAAAGATTTGAGAATGCAACCAAGCAAACCTCTCCATTGCAGTTTTAGTGGCAATGACCCTGAAAAGTGTTATTATCAAAATCATAAGCCTATTTCAAGTAGTGGATATTGACTTGAGACTCAGAGGTAACTGAATTACACAAACCAGATTTTGCCGCAAAAGGGAAAACAGATGCCAGAAACATTCCTAATACTCTCAAAAGAGGCAAGCATAAACATAAAAGCTTAATAGCTGAGAATTCTGAAAAAAAGAAGTTATGCACTTACAATAAAATTCCATGTTTGTAGTCCATCTCGCCTATATTCTTGCTGGATGGGTTCGGAGCCGATATTCAGCTCCGACTCGGTCTATACTAAAGCTTGAGAGCTTTTTACTGGCTCGAGGCTAGCCCCTATCCCATGGTGCCTCACGGCAATTCCCCAGATCTAGTTTGCAAGAAAGTAATAAACAACTATCAGATAATAATAATAAGAAAGAATCTGTAAAAATACAGGAAGGGATTAGAAACATAATCCATTCCAGGTGGACAATAAAGAGCAAAGTCAGACAGCCCCAAAAAGAGGTCCACTAGATCCCCCAGAAACGGGAAGTGGGTTGGAGGGAGGGACGCAAGAATATAGGCGGGATGGACTACAAACAAAAAAACACAGGTAGCTCAATGTTGGTATTCAGGTTGTGTTTTAAGCATACCTTAGGGAGAAAGGAAGGGTTTGTCTTAAGAGAGACTCTGTCCTTGTGAAAGATAATGTAAGGCGATTGAATAGTTAGGGCTTGAAGTTCCGAGACTCTCCTAGACAATGTTATAGCTACTAAGAACAGGGTTTTCCATAACAATTTTAAGTCTGACGACGAGGATGGTTCAAAAGGTGCAGACATCAAAGATGAGGGGACTAAATTTAAGTCCCTGGGTTCTAAAGGTTGTTTTATTGGGGGCCTAAGAAGAACTCCTTTTAAGAAGGTTTTACACAGTGAGTGTTGCATGATTGGATTTCCCATGAAACCAAAATGGAAATTGGAAATGGCAGCTAACTGAACTCTAACTGTAGCAGCTGCCGCTCCTTCATGAAAAATTGTTGTTAGGAAGGATAAAATGGATTTTAAAGGAGCTGTATATGCATCTAAGCCCCAGTTCTTAGCCCAAAGGGAAAACCTTTTCCATTTGCTAGAATATAGTTTCTGAGTGGAAGGTTTATGGGATGAAATTAGGATGTGTTTGACCGTTGAGGATAAGGGAATGCACCTGGCTATATGTGGAATTGGAGCAGCCATGCTATCAATTTGAGGGTGTAGATGGAGGGGTGGAACTGTCCCGATTGATGAATCAGGAGATCTGGTGAGGGATCCAGAATCCATGGTTCCTTCAAAAGGTAGGGCCACAGTAAAGGAAACCAAACTTGTCGAGGCCAGTAAGGAGCAATGAGGATTAAGGAACTCCTCAACTGTCTTGCTTTCTGTATTATTTGGGTATGAGTGGAAAGGGAGGAAAGGCATAGAGAAGTCCTGGGGGCCAATTGTGAACTAGAGCATCCCTGGGTGACATCCCCGGATGGGGAATGAGGGCAAAGTAGCTGCTGCATTTGGTATTCAAGTGAATGGCAAATAGATCCCAGCAAGGCAGGCCCCATTTGTGAAAGGTCTCTTTCGCAACCATTGGATTCAGGGACCACTCGTGAGGCATCAGAATTGCTTGGCTGAGTTTGTTCGCTATTAAGTTGGATTTCCCCAGGATATGCATTGCTATCAGGAAGCGTTGAGTATCCATCGCCCATTTCCAAACTCTTAAGGCCTCTCTGCAAAGCGGGTAAGACTTGGTTCTCCCTTGTTTGTTTATGTACCACACGACAGACATGTTGTCTGACTGAATTGCAATCGTTCCAGTAGGAAGGGAGCTGTGAAGTGCTTGCAACGCATATAGCACCGCTCTCATCTCCAGAAAACTGATGCGCAGGTGGTTCTCATGGTTTTGCAAAGTACCTTGGACTGTCTTTCCCAGATAATGCCCCTCCCCTCACCCTATCTGGAAGCATCTGCAGTCAAAACTGCTTTCTCTTGGGGAGTAACAAGTGGACGACCTATGACAAGTTGTTTAATGTGTAACTACCATGTCAGATCCCTTTTGCATGCGTTTGTTATTAATATCTGGTGAGACAATGGAAGGTCTTGTATCGACCATTATGCAAACAGCATCCCTTGGAAAATCCTCATATGTAGGCGAGCAAGAGGAACTAATAAGATGGCGGAAGCCAAGATCCCTAGGACTTGAAGGACTACTCTGGTCTGGACTTTTTGTTTGTTTAATAAGGATCTAATCTGACTGCGTAGAGATTCCACTCTTTCCTGTGTTAGCTTTACTGACATGGTGGTTGTGTCTATTTAGAGCCTAGATATACAATATGCTGAGAGGGAGTTAAGACTGACTTTTGCAAGTTGACAGTGATGCCTAGGCTGGCGCACAAGGATAGAGTCTCGTCCCTGGTCCTTATGAGTTGATGCTTGGTGGTAGCAGTGAGGAGCCAGTCGTCCAGGTACGGAAACACCTGGAATCCTTGACGTCTCAGGTGAGCTGTTACCACTGCAATGCATTTGGTAAACACTCTGGGGGCTGTGGTGAGGCCAAAGGGCAGTGTTCTGAACTGAAAATTGCTGGCTCCCAGCCGGAAGCGTAAGTGTCTCCTGGAGCACCTGTCCATTTTGATGTGGTAGTATGCATCCTGGAGATCAATTGAGCACAGCCAGTTGTCTTTCCCGATAAATGAAATATCGACTGCAGAGTGACCATTCGGAACTTTGATTTACTTACATGCTTGTTGAGCCTGCTGAGATCTAGAATTGATCTCCAGTCCCCTGTCTTTTTTTGGAACTAAAAAGAATCGAGAATAAGTTCCAGATCCTACTTGCTCTGTGTGGACTTCTTGGATGACTCTTTTTTGTAGTAATGAGATGACCTCTGATGTTGCACGGTCTAGTTGGATGGGTGGTATGTCTGGAAGAGACCGGTTTGTTGGGGTTTCGGAAATAAAGGGAATCAGGTAACCTCTGGATATTGCTGTGTGTACCCAACGATCTTGAGTGATCTACTCCCCCCGACTGCCTCCAGAGACGGACAGTTGGGCAACCCCTCAGGGTCGATGGAAGGGACGATCAGAGAAAGTTTCTCTGTCTCCCTGATGTTGCAGACCTCCTCTGCCGCGATGGTGGCGTCTTCCATTATATCCCCCCCCCTCTGCCCCTGGGGGATGGTTGACCTTGTGCTTGAGGAAAACCTTTTGGGGATTTGCGGAACCACATTTTCCCTCCTGTATTACCCTTGGAATAGGGTCTGGATGGGAGAGAGAAATGGAATCCAACAGCAGATAAGGTTTTTCCTTCCTACTCGCACCTAGTCAAAGTCTCTTTCACTTGGGTCCAAAAAGAGATGAACCATCAAAGGGAACGTTAGTGAAGGAAGACTTGAAGGATTCAGTAAAATTACAAAGATGCATCCACGAATGTCTCCTGAGAGCTATTCCTGCTGTGGCTGTCCTGCTCGCTCCATCTGCCACATATGAGATCAGCCTCATGGAGGAGTTAGCTATGGAGGTAAGGGTGGAGAGCTGAGCGGAAACCTTGCCCATGGAACCCGGAACTACTGAACCCTAGAGGGTATCTCCTAACTCTTTCAGGAGATCCCGCTGAAGACGAGTGAAATGAGTTAGGTAATTCAGTGATCTTAGTGTAAATGCCGCTGAAGAAAAAAATACGCTTCTTGTACCTATCCATCATCCTGGACTCCTTGTTAGGAGGATGGATATTAGAAAACATCTCAGATAATTCCTTCTTGGTGGCCACTGCTACCACCTTAGCATCAACTGGAACTCCCTTGCTAAGGAAAGACTTGCCCTCAGGTGCTGTCATAAATGTGTTTAGCCTCCTCGGGACGGCTTCCACTGAACCTGGAGAAGTCCATGCTTTCCGCGAAATGACCCCCAAAAGTTGGTCATAAGGTGGTGTCACCCAAGAGGTGGAAGGTCAGGAGCTCTCCAGTGGGATAATCTGGGGAGGTCTCAGAAGAGGGGGCGCCTCCAATGGGGGCTACTTGGGCCCCTGGTTCTTTATGCTGTGGAGGTGGCAGGAGGGAAGAGGTTGCTGCCTACTGCTGGTGGGACAGGTTCCAAAGGAATGGCTTTGGCAGAGGATAAAGTCTTCCCTATAGCTTCAAAAGCCTTTCCCCCCACTCCAAAGAAGACCTCCGCTCCGAGGGGGTGGATGGTCAACTCCTAGCAAGAGGCAATGGCTCCAAAGCAGAAGTGGGAGCTGAGCTGAGTCGAGGGAGGGTCGGTTCCAAAGAGAACCCAGGGTGACTGTCCCCTTGGAGTCGACACGAGGGCGTCAGCTCCCAGAACCCTCGGCTCCAGACTGAGCCATTGAGGATAGAGTAATTGGCACTGAGGAAACAGGCTGAATCCTTGGAGCCGAAGGGTCAAAGACAGAGCAACCTGACGTAATAGGCTCTGAGAGTGAAGCAGTCAGAGGAGGAACAGTGATCGGTATGGGGGACGGCTCCGAGACCTTTGGTTCTGGAGGGATCAATTTTCTAGCCAGAGCTGGATCTGAAACCAACCTCTTCACCACCCTCTCAATGTCCTCATCTAATAGGGTCCTGGAGGATCTGGTGGAGATTGAAGGAGACCTCCTTCTCTCCAAAACAGTAGATCTCAAAATAGGAGATACAGTCTCGATGTCAGGCAAAACCTTTGGTACCGAAGACTGTCTTGGAATCGATGGAATAGACTACACTGAAGATGAAGCAGAGTCGGAACTGGAACTCCTTGGTTCTGACGCTTTAGACTTTTTGGTCGGCTCCAAAGTTGGGGCCGATGATTTTCTCTTTGAAGATTTTGGAGCTGCCTGACCAAGTTCCAGCTGTTCCTGGAAGGAACTGGTCATGAGACCCCTGTCAATAAGCTTTATTTTCCTTTTGTTTAACACTCTTGAACTAAAAGCGTGACACAAGGTGCAAGGTTCTTGTAAATGGGTTTCGCCCAGACAATATACACAACTGGTGTGGCTGTCTATAAGAGACATTTTCTGTGCTGACCTGTCCCATTTTTTGAAGCCTGAAGGGCGATAATCCTTGTGATCCTTATCGTTATCTTTAGACATAATTAAAGACTAAAAAATAAAGTGTAAGGAAGAAGAAAGTTTTTTTTTTTTTTAATAACAGTCACACACACACAGGGAGGAAAGGCCCTCTAACTTAAATGGGCACTATGTCCCTCTAATTGAAATGGGCCGTACAGTCCTAAGGGGGGAATAGGGGTTGAAAACTTTCAAAAAACAGACGCACAATACAGAAGAAACTATTAAGATATATATATGACAGAAAAAGGACTAAATAAATAAAAAAATCATTCTACTTAGCCAACGAGCCAGTAAAACAAACCTCGAAGCTTTCGCGGTAAACAAGATCTGGGGAATTGCTGTGAGGCACCATGGCATAGGGGCTAGGCTTGAGCCAGTAGAAAGCTCTCAAGTTTTAGTATAGGCCAAGTCGGAGACGAATATTGGCTCCGAACCCATCCAGCAAGAATTACGGTGAGATAGGACTACACAACATCAAGTGTTGCAGAGCAACACACCTTTTCCTCAAATCTATCAAAAGCCTTCCTATCCTTGTCAGGAGAAGGAATAGTATTAACCAAACACTTAGTGGATGCTGTGTCCAGAAAAGCAATAGCTGCTGGTTCTGATTTGCAATGAATGTATAAAAACGTAACAGACTTCAGAACTTTATACATTCTATATGCATTATACGGGCAGTAGGCTGACTGTCAGGTAAGTTATAAGCTGTAACAAAAACATCCCCCAAAGCAGAAAGAAGAGGAGGAATAGATGAAGGTGACAAATACTGGAAAACAGATACAGAGGAACTGAATTCTTGACAAGGACTGGCTGAAGCCACACTCTCCTAATTTTCAGAATGAGAATAAGAAATCTATAGAGACAAAACACAAACTTTTCCTACAAAAGTAGCTAGAAGTTCAACTTCTTGAACATCTTTAGAAAATGAAGAACTTTTTTTTTCTTTTACCAGAAATAGCCATACAGGAAGAGTCATGAGCCTGTGCTAAATATACCACTAGCAAAGCCCAAAAAATAACTCCTGTCCAAAGAACCTGTGGCAGGAGAACACATATGTTTAATTTTTTTTTCTTTTTGACAAGAATTTGTAAAGAAACAGACCAAGCATTGACAAAAAAACCTCCCTGGGAATGGGCACAATGTTCTGGCTAGATAAAGTTTATTTATTTATTTATTTTACATTTGTTGACCGGGCTAGGCTAGCTGGAGAAATTTCCATTTTCAGTAGCGGCCCGGGGAGAAAAGCTCCACAGAGTGAGATACATACAGAAAATGTAACAAACCAAAAAATAATGATAGCAATAATATTCATAATAATGGAGTTAGTATTAGGGTTTGCAATAACAAAAATAAAGACTAGTAAACCCTTCAATGTTAAGTAGTACTAAAGGGTTAATTCCTATGACACACAATACTATCTACATGACATGATAAAAATTGAGAAAGAGAAGGAAGAAAAAGAGAACTTAATAGATATAGTCAAAAGGAAAGTATGTAAGGAAAGTAGAGTGTAAGAAAAGTAAGGGAAAAGATAGAGATTAACTGTGGAGAAAAAGCTAACAGTGGGGGAAGAAGAGTAAGACAAAGAGGGAGTAGTGAGTGAAGGAGGAAGGGAGAAAAGTTATTTAAGTTAATTAAGTTAAGTGGCATTTATTTATTAGTCCATGGTAGCTGTAGGGACTCCACCAGCAGAATTTAAGGAAAAGATGAGTGGTCCAGGAACCAGCTTTGGTCCACCTATGGCTAAGGCATTTTAGCAGATTGCTGTGGTGGCAAAGGCTGTTTACAATTTTTTTTAATCTGTTTTAGAAATATAAAATTATAGGTTCATAGGTTAGTAGTAGGCTAGCTGCCCTTGCGGACCATTTTATGCCTAGCCAGTTTCCCTTTTTGTGCATAATATACCCTATAACCAATCCCATTTGGTCGTATATTGGCCTTACTCATACCAGATTCATGTTGTCTGATTTTCATCCAGTTTTACCATGGGGTGTCAGAGCTGATTGGATCTGACCTCGGCACCGATTCTGAAGCTTCTTGGTTCCAAGGCTGTGAGTCCTCCTCAACTCCACCTTAGTACCCCAGATTGAGTTTGACCCAGTAAAATAATCCATAGCAATTACATTAAACCCACCATACAGGTAAAAAGATAGGATGGGAAGACAGTCAGTTAGGACTGCTCACGGACAGGATATGCAAGAAAACTACCCAGTCCACCAGAAGCCCATTTGTGTCAATTTGGAAGAGGGAAGCAGGGAAGGAGGTTGAACCAGATAAAAATCACAGAACACGGATCTATCACTCCGTTAAGTACATAACCTCTGTACCCAGTGTTGTCTATTTTTGTCTGATTCAAGCATGGGATAGATTCCTAAGCTGTTTTACCTGTGTGGTGTCAAGGAAAGACCTTCCTGAAAATGGTAGAACAAAGGAAGAGCATGATCTGGACTGTACATCCAGTTTATAATGAGGTACAAAAGTGTGAACTGTTGACCAAGTTACTGCAGCACAAATATCATCAGTTGGTAATCTACTAGTAAAGGCTGTTGACGTGGCAACTGCCCTTGTACAATCAGTTTTAGGTTTGGATTGTAGAGATAAACTCTTTTTACAGTAGATAAAGGAAATGCAGTCTGATAATCATCTGGAAAGAATAACCTTAGCAATTGCTTTGCCTAATTTAAGCTTTGAGAAAGTAGCAAACAATTGGTCAGATTTTCTGAATTGTTGGTCCTATGAAGTCGACAATGAATGTCCAGCATATGTAAATGTATTCCCCTTTGTTTGAGAATTTGGGAAAAAAGACTGGCATATTTGTTGACTTATCAATGAGTCTCAGATGCCACCTTAAGAAGGATGGATGCGTTTAAATTTGGGGAAAAAGACTGGTATATTTGTTGACTGATCAATGAGTCTCAGATGCCACCTTAAGAAGGATGGATGCGTTAGTTTTCAAGGGCACTCTATCTTTGTGGAATATCAGATAGGAAGGCTTGAAAGAAAGTGCAGCACTGAAATCCACCTGGCTGACAGAACAGCCACCAACAAAATAATTTTCCAAGATATAAACTTCAAATCAACTAATTCTGCTGATTTGAAAGGGGTTGATTTGATGCCTGTAGCACGATAATAATATCCCAAGAAGATACTGGATTTCTGATAGGTGGTCCTGGGAGAAAAATTATTTTCCAAACGGCTTTAGAGACTCTTAAGGAAGCTTTGTCATTCTCTCCTGTATGGAAATTTGACATTGTGGCTATTTGCACTTTGACAGTGGAATAACTACAGCCACTATGGAAAAGTTCAGCCAAGAATTCTACTATGGAAAGAAATGGAACAGATGAGGGGTCTAAACCTTTTGACATAGCCCAAATGGAAAATCTCTTCCATTTGCTATGGTAGAGCTTCTTAGTGAATTGTTTTTTGCGAAGCTGATATGATCTGTAGTCTGGTGTCTTTGGCTAAGGTTAGAACTGGAGGAACCAAGTAATTAATTTCATGGATCTGTGGTCTGGAGGAGGCAATTCAGATGCTGGGATACTGATCCAACACCCATGGTGTATGTATTAGTAGAGGTCACAGGAAGGGAAACCATATTTGTTGGGGCAGGAAGGGAGCAATGAGGTTCACTCTGGCCTTGCACATTCTCACTTTCTGGATGAATTTGTTCATTAAGAGCAAATGGAGGAAAGCCATAAAGAAGACCTCGGGGCCAGTTGTGGACTACAGCATCCCTCAGTGATTGTCCCTGCAGAAAGATCAGGGCAAAGTAACTGCTGCATTTGTTGCTTGGGTAGGATGTGATTGCAACAAGGTTGGCCCTGTCAATGAAAAGTCAAGGTTGTCACTGTTGGGTTGAGGGATCACTCGTAAGGCATTAACTCATTCACTCCAATAGAGCTCAGAAAGTTTGCACTGTAACTTCTAATTGGGGGAGCCTAAGTCTTTTGACAGAATCAACTTATGTACTCACATTTCAAACAAATGTTCATATATCTGGAACCACAGGGGTTATGAAAAATGTATAAATGGCAAAGCCTTCAGCACAAAAAAGAAGTTATGTCTTACCATAATGTTCCATCTGTGTTGTTGATCTTCTTTCATTCATCACTGATGGGTTATTGGTTCCATCCTCAGAACCGAGCTGGCCTTGTAGCAAGCTCGCTCTAGCCAAAAAACTCTCGAGCTAAGTCTCTACTCAGAATGCCCCTCTCCCTGTTACCTCAGATCAAGTTTGCTAGAAAAAAAGTAGGTAAAGCCGAGGCCACTTCTGCACAAATAACCTAAGGTACCACATAAACCCAAAGCATCCCCAGGGAGCCTTTGGAGGGGGTAGGAGTATGGGAAGTGATGAATGAAGAAGATCAACAACACAGATGGAATGTTATGGTAAGACATAACTTCTTTATCTGATGTTGTTAATCTTCTTTCCATTCATCACTGAATCCCAAGCTACCTTGAGGAACTTGGATGGCCCTTAGGGAAGAACATTCCTGAGTACCATTGATCCGAAGGAGCTCTCCCTTTGGAGACCAAATGCAATTTGTAATGACTAATAAAAGTATGAGGCTTAGCCCAAGTGGCTGCTGCACAGATGTCATCCAGAGAACCCCTGGAATGGAATATTATAGAGGTTGTCAGAAATCTGGTGGAATGAGCTTTAATCCTTGGCATAGGTCCATTGCTTGTAGAATAGATGAAAGGCTGTTCAGACTTAAAAAAAAAAACTTTAGTCCTGTCTAGGTAAAAACTCAATTGCCTGTGTACATCTAAGGAGTGAAGGCAAATCTGGTTAATGGAAAAAAATCAGAAATCACTTAGGGGAGAAAGGATGGATATGTCTGATGTGACACGCTGTCTTTATGGAAGACCAGGTACGGCTGCTTTATACACAAGGTCTGCAAGTCTGAGATTCTTCTGGCAGACGTGAAGGCTACCAAGAATAAACATTTCCAAGACTAAAAACTATATGTCATGTTTCACGGCTGGTTCAAACAGTTTTGTGTCAAGGAGTGAAGGACTAGAGTAAGGTTCAAAGGCTCTAGAGGTTGTCTGATAGGAGCCTGATATGAAGGATTCCTTTTAGGAATGCTTTGTATAAATGGAAAGACATAAGAGGGGATGAGTTACAGATCTGGTAAGTGATCCAGTGTCCTTGGGGGATATACCAGACTGGGCCAAGGCCAGAATTAAGCTATGAGGATTACTTTGCATCTCAAGCAATGTGGTTTTTTTTTTTTTTTACATAAGAATTTCCACGGGCCCTTGGTTACCCCTTTTTGGGGAAAGAAGGGCAAAGGAAAAACTGCTGCACTCGTTGTTTGAAGGAGAGCCAAAGAAAATGCAGCAAGGCTGGCCCCAGTGGCTGAATATTTCTGATGCCACCTCGGGGTTGAGAAACCACTCGTGAGGCTGGAGAAAGCATCTGCTCAGTTTGTTCGTAATTACGCTGGAACTCCCCAGGCTGTGCGTTGCTATCAGAAAGTGGTAGGAAGCTATCACCCATAGCCAAATTCTCATGGCTTTTGACACATAAGGTAGAACTAGGCTCCACGTTGCTTGTAGAAGTACCAGACCACTGACATACTATTTGACTAAATTGCAATTGTCCCAGAAGGGAGAGACAGATGGAAGGTCTACAATGCTAACAGCACTGCTCTTAATTCCAGAACACTGATATGGAGGTGGTCCTCTGAGGAGGACCATGTGCCTTGGACTGTCTTTTCCTGAAAAAAGGGGGGGCCACTCAACCGATCAGGGAAGCAACTGTGGTCACAATGGCTGCGGACTTAAGAAATTGTAATGGGCAACTCCAAAGTGCTGCATTTGGCGTAATCCACCAAAGAAGGGCCTGTTTGCAAAAGTTGGATATTGGAATCCAATAACAGAGAGGGTGATGGTTGGGGAACCATTGCAAAGAAGGAGCCATTGCAGGGTCCGCATGTATAGCTTCACTAGAGGTATGAAAGGAATTAAGGCTGCCATTGAACCTATGGTCTAAAGTACTTCTCCAGCTGAGACAGTAGAGTATCAGTCAAAGAAGTCTGAGATGCTGTAGCATGAGATCTGGGAGCGATACTAGACAGGGCTGGGTATTGAAAAACAGCTCCAAAGACTCTATCTGATGCGTAGAAGTAAGCTTTGACTTCTCCCATTGTGTTGTAATTCCCAATACTCTTGTTAGAGAGAGAGAGAGAGAGTATGATGCAATGCTGTTACTGGAAGATGCTTAGTGGGGGGGGGGGGGGGCAGTCGTCCAAAAATGAAAACACCCAGAATCCTTGCAAACTTAAGTGATCTGTGACCATCGCTATGCATTTTGTGAGCACTCTGGGGCTGTAGAGAGGCTGAATGGCAGGGCGCAAAATTGATAGTGACTGGCCCCTCGACGGAAGTGAAGTAGACTTCTGCAGCGTTAATCCATCTTGAAATGGGAATACGCATCTGGAAGATCTATTGACTGCATCCAATTGTCTTGTCTGAAAAAGGGAAGAATGAACTGAACTGTGACCATTCGGGATTTTAATTTGGGTGACAACTTTGTTTAAACTGCTGAGATCCGGAATGGGTCTCCAGTCCCCTGTCTTTTTTGGCACCAAAAAGCATCATGAGTAGAACCGGGATCCGCAATGGTCTGATGAGACTGATTAGATGACTCTGTCTCTTAGAAAAAAGGGGAAAGAAGTAACCTCTGGTGATGATTCTCTGCCCCCAACGATCATTGGTAATGGAAAGCCAGGCAGCTTAGTGCAGAGAGAAAAAGAAAAACAACCCGACTGCTTCCAGAGGACAGCAATCGGGATGCTCCTCAGGAGCACTGATAAGGTTGTCCAGCGAAGGAGTCCCTGAGGTCTTGACTATGGAGACCCCTTCTGCCTCTGTAAGGGCATCTTCCCAAATTGTTACCCCCTTTGCCCTTGGGGGTATCATCGCCACGAGTGGCACGAAAGGACTCTGAGATTTTATGTGCCACAATTTTCCACTCCTCTTGATTCCTAAAGGATGTATGTTGAGGGTTGAAGAATGGTAGGACTATGGCAGACAGGGCCTTTCCGTCTTGTTCGCACCTATGTCCTTTGCTTTGGATCCGAAAAAGAGATGATGCTTCAATGGAAGCATTGAAAACGGGAAGACTTGAAGGAGTCCGCAAAGTCACAAATGTGGATCCAGGCATGACGTCTCATGACCAAGCCTGAATCCACTGTTCTAGCCACCCCTTCAGTCGCATGTGAGATCAACCTCATGAGCGAGTTGGATATTGATTCCAGAGTTGCAAACTGCAAGGCCACTTTGTGTCTGAACTAGTCAGACAACGGTCCTGTGAGAGTTCCAGATAGCTCAGTTATCAGGTCCCTCTGGAGCCTCGTAAAAGGTGCAAATAGTTCACTGATCATACAGTAGAAATCTATGAAGCATAACCTGCTTTCCAAGTCTGACTACTGTCCAGGACCCCCTGTTGGGTGGATGAACAATGAGATTTTTCCTCAGCCAAGTCCTTCTTAGTGGCCGCTGCCAGTACCATAGTATCAACTGGTAACCCTTTGGACCAATGCGGGCTGTCTTCAGGGGAGAAAGAATTTGCCAGGTCTCCATAGAATTGTTTCACAGGTATGAGGGCTCTTTCATGGATGCTGCCACGATGAGCTGGGCAAGCTCGTTGGCAGGCGTGTTCAGCCAAGAGGTAGAAGGCCGGGCGCAAAAAGCCTGCAGGAAAAAGGCTCCTCGGACAGAGGGTTGCTGGGTTTCTAATCACCTGCTGCTTCAAGATTTCCAGGACAGAGGACTCTTGACCATGAACATAATCCATGTCTTCTGTCAAGGACTCCTCGTACCAAGGACAGAAAGGAGGAGAGGAGGGTTCCATGCCCTGGCCTGAAGCACCCGTCCTCCAATGCCCAAATTGAGGAGGGGCAGTTCTGCAGGAACCGTGAAACAAAAGAATGAAGTGGGAACCAATGAGTGAAGGAGTACTGGCACAGTGTTAATGGGTTCCAGAAGTGTGTTAGAGCAGAAGACTACAGATCCGAATGGATCTAGGAAGGAGTGGATAACCCCCTGGGTGTCAACAGCTGGTCCACAAGACACTCCACATGTTCGGAAAGGCTCCTGGTTGATCAAGTGGATACTCCAGAATGGAAAAGGAGGCGTCCCATGTACTGTATACTCGACCTAGAAACGGGTCTAAGGAGGATGGTATCGGGTCTGTGGTGTCAAGACAGCTGATCCCGAAGCCTCTAGCTTTAAGACTGGTGATAATGGTGTTGTGAATACAATGCTCGGTACCGAAGGAAGAGTTGGAGCCAAGGTAGTTTCTGGAAACAAAATGGTAGTAGGATTGGGGACCAAAGGCTGAGTTGGTGCATAAGGCTGGCAACAGCGTCAAAGGTTTCACTATGCTCGGTGCCGAGAGAAGACTTGGAGTTGAGGTAGCCACTGGAACCAAAGTGGTAGTGAGCTTGATTATCGGTTCCAAAGGCTGTATCTGTGCCGAAGCTGGCAATGATTCCGAAGGTTTCAACATGCTCAGTGCCGAGGGAAGACACGAAACCGAGGTAGCTACTGGATCCAAAGTGGTAGTGAGCTCAATGATCAGTTCCAAAGGCTGCATCCATGCCGAAGCTGACAATGTTTCCGAAGGTTTCCCAAGGTTTCAACATGCTCGGTGCCGAGGGAAGACTCGAAACCGAGGTAGCTACTGGATCCAAAGTGGTAGTGAGCTCGATGATCGCTTCCAAAGACAGTATCTGTGCCGGAGCAGGCAATGGTTAGTCCTTACCATCCAATGGTGAAAAGAGTTAGAGTGTGGCTCTTTGCTTTTTGATAGGAGGGGTTGAGACCTCCATAATAAAAACGGCCTCTGAAAAGGAATACCTTAGTACTCCTTTCAGAATTAATTATTTTGTGGTCATTAAGAGGGTGCTGGTTCAAACACAGGCAAATGTCGCATGGAGGCTGTACAGAAAGATGCAACACACCCAAACAGTACACATAATCATCATTTAAGTCATCACGTTTTCATAAAACATAAAATTTAAATCTTGAAGTTCCCTTCTTTCAAACAGCTAGACAGGGCTATATCACAAGAAAGAAAATAGTCAAACACAGTCACGAGAGTACCAACAAAACCCAAGAGAAAAAACATCCAACTATCCCTTGGAATCCACTCTTTTGTTATTCTTAAGAAGATCTAAAATTAAATGGAAAAAGAGGGAAACAACTTAGGTAAGGAAAGAAAACCAAAGGGGAAAAGGGCGTACAAACGAGGGTACATTTAAA
Source organism: Protopterus annectens (assembly GCF_019279795.1). NCBI lineage: Eukaryota > Metazoa > Chordata > Ceratodontiformes > Protopteridae > Protopterus > Protopterus annectens. The sequence goes on from NC_056743.1 coordinate 1,792,785,923, forward strand.
AGTTACCAACAGTAAAGATAGGCAGAGTAAACACAGGTAGTGTAATTATTTATCGAAGAAAAGGAGAAATATCCAAAGATTATACCTCTAGATTCTTAATAAAATGTACTTAGCTGAGAGCTCTTCTAAAATGCGGCTTTACAGCTACATGGCAAACGAGATCTGAGGTAACAGGGAGAGGGGCATTGTGGGTAGAGACTTAGCTCAAGAGTTTTTTGGCTAGTGAGAGCTTGCTACAAGGCTGGCTTGGTTCCGAGGATGGAACCGATAACCCATCAGTGATGAATGGAAAGAAGATTAACAACATCAGATCTATTTTTATAGTGGCAGTATTCTTTAGGTACTAGGTCTTAAACTGAATTTTATAAGTCACAGTAAACACAGTAACTATTATGTTTGTAATATGTTGTAAACAACTTACACCATCTCAGCAACTCAAGATACACACATACAATCAGCAGCATTTTATTCATATAGCTCAGAGCTTTCATATGAGGCTATGGAGTTCTGTCTGTGTTACCTGGCTGCCAAGATATTTATACAAATATGAAAATTATATCTATATAAATTAATATCATAAAAAACAACAGTTAATATCTCTTTACCTGCACTAGACAGAGGTCAAATATTAATGCAGTTGAGTTTACCATTGTGTAAGCTTTAAGATGAAATCTTTTAAAACCTTGTACACAATATTTGACACCGAGAGGCATCAGTAGGAGTTAACTGCAGATGCACCTGGAAGTGTCACTCAGATGTAATGAGTTAAGATAGTCCTACTTACTCAGTTTGTCCACTAGTATACTGGAGACCCTGGTATATGCATTGCTATCAGAAAGTGATGAGAAGATATCACCATTGCCAAACTTTTATGGCCTATCTATATAGGGGATAGGAGTGTGTTCCACCTGTTTGTTGATGTACCAGACTACCAAATGTTGTCTGACTGTACAGAAATCACACCCTTGGGGCATATATCATGGAATGCTTGCAACACTATGAATACTGCCCTCATCTCCAAGATATTAATATAAAGATTGACCTCTATGTGTGTGACCAAGTACCTTAGATCAACCTACCTTCAAAATCCCTCATCCATCCAAGAAGGGAGGTGTCCATGGTTGATGCCCTTCTGTTAATGAAGGAGATTTTATTCACCAGGAGATGTGTTGTCTGAAGATTCGAGTGATGTGAATTTTGGTATGCAGCAGATGAACATTTTGAGACCATTGCACAGATAGGGGCCATTGAAGTACTCATGTAAAACCTGGCTAGTGGAACCATTAGGATTGTAGAAGCCATTAGACCTAAAAGAAAATAAATCAGTCTTGCTGGAGGAGAAGGATGATGGAGTACCTGCACAGGTTCAGAGGTGTGTACTAGGCTAATGGCTCTGGAGCCTTTACAAGCATAGCCCATAGCATTACCCTGGCATCGTGCCACCCGACCTTGGTTCCCAGTGCCTCTGTTGAGTAGAGCCACTGGAGTGATCCCCGGGGTGAATTTTCTATTTCCCATCCACTCGTCAAGATTTCTTTTGAAGAGGGCCAGTGAGGTGCTCTGTTTGACATGTATGGAGAGTCTACTCCATAGCATGGGCAGTCTCTGGGTTTTGAACCTGTCCCTCCAGCATGTTCTGTTAATTGTGGTAATACACATCACTAGCTACACACAATACACACACTAACACTCTTCAAGATAAACCTTGATGAGTGGATGGGTAACAGAAAATACACCCCTGGGATCACTTCATTGGCTCTGCTTGACAGAGGATCAGTTAAATAATCAATGGGGCAGTGAAAGCCCACACACTCTGGCTAGGCTTATAAATGCCCTCGGGCAGATAGCCTAGTACCTACCTATGAACCTAATAGGTTAAGGTCTCTTGAGCGTGTGGTGCAGAGGGATTTGGATTTCTTTAGATGTAGCATTTCTAACAGAGCTGGGTCAGACATGGCTTTATAAGTCAAGCAGAGATCGCCTCTAAGTAGGTGATATGAAACAGAGAATAGTTGGAGTTTTTTGAGTCTGTCCATATAGGACAACTGTTTAAGGCCTAGGATCCTCTTTGTGAGGTACTTTTGCTGCCTCTCCAGTTATTGCAGGTGTCTAGTGAGGTACATGCCAAATGGGGCATTGTACTCAATGATTGGCCTAATGAGGGAAGAGTAGAGAGAGACAATGACCTCTTTCTTCCTGGATGCAAAACCCTTAGTAATGAGATATGTGCCACACAGAAGGACTTTCCGATCACAGTAGCAATGTGGTGGTCAAAAGAGAGGTTGCTGTCAACCTGTGTTCCCAGATCTCTTATAACACCTTCTGTGTTCAGTGGACTACCATCGATGTAGTAATTCATGGGAACTGGGTTTTTCCCAAAGGGGATGACAACACATTTTTTGGCATTGAACTTAAGGCCGTGGTTCTGACACCAGTCATTAGAATGTCAACATCACTTGAGGAGTTAATAATAGCTCGCAACCTGCAATCATCTGCAAACTTTGTCAGCCAGAGTCTCTTCGTGTTGGCCTGGACTTCAGGGAAGTAGATACCAAACAGGAGAGGACCCAGGACCGAACCCTGTGGGACTCCACTCATGACTGGTAGGCAGTCTGACTTGGAGTCAGCTACTTTCACACTGTGGGTTCTATCTGTGAGCCAGTTTGCAACCCAAATAGTGATATAGGGGTTGATGCATAGCTTAGTGAGTTTTTCTCTAATTCCTGAATGGGAAATGGTATCAAAGGCCTTGCCCAGATAAAGGTAGGCCGTATGAACCACCTTGCCTTCATCCACAGCTCTGGTGACTGACTCAAAGAAGTCGACCAAGTTGAGCAGGCATAATCTACCCTTCACAAAACCAAACTGTGTGGGATCTAGAGTTTGGAGATTCCCTATATCCTTGTTTATTAGGTCCATGATGATGCGTTCAATAGCTTTGCATATCAGACTCATCAGGGTAATGGGGCGATAGTTCCCAGGGTCTGTAGTCACTCCTCCTTTGTGGAGAAGGATGACTATGGCAATGCTCCATTTGGTAGGGACAAAGCCTGAGGTGAGGCTGTGATTGAACAGGGCACACAGATGAGTTGCCAGTTCACTCTGTAGTTCATGTAGAACACAGCCAAAGATATTGTCAGGTTCCATAGAAGCTGTATTCTTGGCCTTGCATAGTGCTGTTTTAACCTGTGCAGCAGTAATACTGGGTGCCTGGCAATAAACTGGTATTGTTATTGGTCCTCTGGGGGGGGACTAAAGTTGGCACTGAATCTGTCGGCCAGTATATTAGCAATATCTGTTCGCTCGGTATAGGAGGTACCATTCTGCAGTAACTCAAAGCAAATCTGGGTATTGCCGTGGAGACTGTTTACATAACTATAGAAGGCCTTGTGGTTGTCTTTACTATCTGATGCAATTCTGTTTTCATAGCTAGCTTTAGAGGATTTGATGAGGGGTCTCAACTTTTTGTTGAGGCTGATAAGGGAGTTTTTCCAGTCTTGGGACTTCATTTTATTCTGCATCAGTTTCCTCCTTCTGTTATAGAGTTTGTTTATGGCAGGGGACCACCAGAATAGCTTCCTTTTTTTAGGGGAGAGCATCTTGGTTCTATTTGGTATGGCAAAATCCATGCATTTGTGTACATGTTCGTACAGTGCATTGGTGTATGATTCAGCAGTCATGCAACTATTCTCCATTTGCATGGGTACCATGAAGTTAGCCACCTCTGTTTTTAGGTGCCCAAAGTTATCTTTGATGAAGTTTTTCATGGTGGTTAACTTTGTGGGGGGGTGGATTTCCAAGGTAATTAGATTGTTGTAGGATCTAACCAGGGAGGAATTGGCTATTGGTGTAGAGCAACAGTCGCCCATGTTAGTAATGACCAGGTCAAGGATGTTGCTACCTCTAGTGGAGGTAAGAACGAGCCAGTCCAGGGCATTGGAATTACTGAATTCCAGGAAATGTTGGGCAAAAGTATTGATACATGAGTAGTTTTCTAAGTTAATGGAGGGGTAGTTGAAGTCACCCAGTATGAGAGTATTAGGTTGGACCCTAATATTCTCCAGGGTGCTTAGGAATGTGGAGTGTGAGTCTTGGGACATGGTTGGGGACCTATAGCAGGCTACGACTTGAATCACTGTCTTACCCAGTGTTAGCTGCACCTGAAGTATCACTGATGCGTTATGTTGGGCTACTAGTCTGGAGGTGTGCGCATCCTTTATGAATATGGAAACACCACCGCCTTTGGAGCTTCAGTCCAACTTCTGGGGCCGAAAGGTGAAGAATGAGTTATAGTCTGGTAGTGCAGGAGTGCATTCTGCTGCCTTGAGCCAGGTCTCTGTTATAGCACAAATGTCGATGTTCTCCATTTTACGGAGTGCTTCAAGTGAGTACATTTTGAGATTTAGACTTCTAGCATTGGGCAGCATGACCCTCAGATTGCATTTGTTTTTAGCTGTTACGGTGGTAATTTGGTATTTGGAACACCACCTAAAAAGGCACTATAGGGTTGACAAGAGCCTTGGCCAGTATCCGGAAGCCCAGGAGGTGACAGATGCAGGCCATCTCTGGCAAAGCATTGAGGTCTGTCAATCATGTCATCCCAGGCAGATAGATACTGGATCCCCCTTAGAATGACATCAGAAACTTAGCCAATTTTTGAAATCAATCATTTTCTGCTTGTACTGTGGTATCATTCTGGGTGATAGTAGGATGCTGTTCAGGGCTAGGGTCATACCCGCCTGGGCTACATAATCCGAGAGCGCCTCCATGTCTCTTTTCATGTAGTCCAGGGAGGTACATCTCAGGTCATTCACACCCATATGTACAATGACAGAGTCATATTTGTACCTGTTGTTGAGGGACCTGAGTGTGTGCGTTATGTGGCGGATCCTGGCACCTAAAAGGCAGCTTGACTGTTACTTTCGCCTTATTCAGCCTAGTGAGTGGGACATCAGTGTGCCTCACTATCAAGTCACCTATGACTAGTGTGTTGGGCATGCTGTTTTGCCTTAGGGGCTTTGGTTAAGTGGCACACTGTTTAGGAGAGTTACGTGTCTCATGATTAGTATTGTGTTTTAGAGGTTGAGTGAGTTTCTGCCTTGGAGGTCTCTGCTGTTTGGGTAGATTTTTATTGAAAGCCTCCGAGAAGGTGGGTGTGTGGTTTGTGTTTTTATGTGAAGGCAGTGCTGGTGTGTGTTCTGGAGGGCTATGTGTTCCATGTGATGTGGTGCAAGTATTGACCTTCTCCTCTTGACCAGCTATTCCGGTTTTGGCTAGAGAGTGCGTGGAGTCCAATTTGGATATATAAGTGCATCTCTTGCAAGTCTGAGTTTTGGGAGGTAAGAGGAGAGGGTTGCCGGTGTACATGAGGCAGTTGCTACATTGCCTCAGGATGCCCAATTTCACCAGGTTAATAGGAGAAAACACAGGGAACTGTCCTTTAGACATTCCTGGAGGGGTGGGCATTAATAATAAGTACTGGAGCTGTTTTCTTGTAGAACGTTTAATGTTGGTAGCACTTTTGTGTGGCACAATAATTACAAGAAGTCTGGTAAAGTGCTAGACTAATAAGCTAGTAAAACTGCAGGAGAGGAAAGAACAAGTAGATCTAAGGGAAAAATTAAAGAGCAGAATTTGGCACCACTCAGAAGCTTACAAACAGTCCTGTATATAGAAAATCTGTATCTGGACTAGACTAGTTACAGGAAAGGCGGGAAACAAGTGCAAACACAGGCTTTTAAACCATAAACTTGAAAGAGACGGAAAAACTGCCCAAACGGCCAATAAACTACAATTTCTGGGCCAGAAACCACTCCTGATGTGGTAGATAGGCTACCTAGTGCTTACCACTCCCAATGACATGCTAGAAGGCTTCCCTCTGACACAGAAAGGCTTGGGGGCTCAAAAGCTTGCAAACAGTCCTGGATACAGCAAATCTGTATCTGGACTAGACTAGTTACAGAAAGGGTGGGAAACAAGCACAAATGCAGGCTTTTAAACCAGAAAGTTGAATGAGATGGGAAAAATGCCCAAACTGCCAATAAGCTACAATTTTTGGGTCAGAAACCACTCCTCTTGTGGTAGATAGGCTACCTAGTGCTTACCACTCCCACTGATAAGCTAGAAGGCTTCCCCTCGAACACAGAAAGGCTTGGGGGACTCAGAAGCTTACAAACAGTCCTGGATACAGCAAATCTGTATCTGGACTAGACTAGTTACAGGAAAGGGAGGAAACACGCTTAGATTTTTTTTTTTATAGAAAAGCAGCTAAAACAGCACTAAAAACAATTCAAGTGCAGTGCTAGCTAGCGCACTTCAGTGTGTAGTAATATTAAAGCAAATACAGTTTAAATAAATGCAATTTATTCAAACTGTATTCTGAACTGAATTTTTGTTTTATTCAACAGTTAAATAGTGCCAAAAATATACTTATCAGCTGAGAAGCACACTCAGTCAGAAAACAAGGAGATTCTAGCAAAGTTTCTTTTTCTTTTTTTTTTTTTATTAGTAAAGAGGAAAGGAATTGAGGAGAAACAGAAGATAATTCAAGGTTAAGGACCTAAGTGGGTTGGCCTTCTCAAATGTTCTCTCTGTATTAGGTAGAATGACCTAATGACATCAGACTGGGACACACCTGAACAGATGGGATTGATAGGAGTGTCTGAAATCAAAATATGATTTCACTGTACTCGGTTGAGGGAGAAAATGAGATGGACCCAGGAGGAGTGTTCAAACACAAATTTACAGGAGGGGCAGGCAATTCCAAAGCCACCAAGATTAATACCACTACAAGAACAGGGAAGGAGGGTGGCAAAGTAACTGCAGAGAGACAGAGAGACCATAATATTCAATGAAAAAAACAAATAAACAGAAAAATAAAATGCTGTACTATCTTTAACACTGCGAGTTTGTACTTAACTCAGCTTTTAATACAGTTGATTGTAGGCATATAGCAGCCAGCCAAACAGCTCAGATATTGAGCAGAAATAAATTCATAGATATGTGACTAACACTTATAAGCACAGAGAATCCCTCTAGACTAAGCGTTTAACACCGAATATTAAAGAAGTGAAAACAACAATAACCCCCCACTAACTGCAGAGAGACCACAATATTAGATGAAACTAATAAATAAGCAGAAACATAAAATGCAGTACTATCTTTAACATAGCTGTGAGGTGCAGGAAGAACACTCTGGGCTGGGGAAGCCTGGTGATCTGTAGAACTGAATCCTTGTGACAACTGATAAATTCTATTTGCTGCGTTGGGGTAAGATAACTTTTGGTTAGATTGATTGTGATTTCTGGATCTTGCATTAGATGAAGCAGATGAGGACAGCAGTTAGAAGCCAGTCATTCAGATACAGGAAAACCTGGATCCCTAGAAAGTGGAGATGCACTGCCAACACTGCCATAATCTTGGTAAAAACCTTAGGGGCTGTGGTGAGACCAAAAGGCAGGGCTCTGAATTGATAATGATTGGCCTCCAGCTGCAAATGGAGGAATTTCCTTGAATGCTTCTCTATCTTTATGATACTATGTGTCCTGGAGATCTATGCAGTGCATCAATTATTCTTCCTCAGTACAGGCAAAATGGACTGAATTGTGCCCATCTGGAATTTTGTCTGTTTTACAAATTGGTTTAAATGACTCAGATCCAAAATGGTTGTAAGGTACCCTGTCTTCATGGGTACTAAAAAAAATCCTGAATATACTCTGGACTCTAATTGAGCTTTGGGAACTGGTTGGATGACTCTTTTGCACAGTGACACATCAGGAACCTTCTTTTTTATTGGAGAAAGGGAAAACGGAAATTAACAGCTTCTGGAAGTTATATTTAGCATCCAAGAGTCTGTTGCTATATTTTGCCAGGTTTGTGGGTGCATGGATTAGCACACCCCAAATGCCTCCAGGGCACAGTAATCAGGGAAATCTTCAAAAAACATTGATAGAGCTTCTCAATTAAGGGATCATGAATGCCCTGGTTGCGCAATCTGCCTCTGCCTCTAGGGTGATGTCCATTGTGGTTACCTCCTCTGACATTGGCTGTCATGATAAGAACTCTGTGTCTTGTTCAACCATGCTTTCTTTTTCTTTCCAGCTGTTTGATTCCTAGAAAAGGTTCTCTGTGGGGTGGAAAAATGGATTCCCACTGTGGAGAGAGTTTACTCTGTTGCTGATTCCTGGTTAATGTGTATTTTACCTTGGGAATAATTAGTGCACAGCAATCAAAAGGGGCATTGATGAAGGAGATCTTAAAGCTTTCTGCAAAATCACATAGAAGATTATGCTGGTGCCTGCTGCCTTAGCCATGCCATCAGCTGCATTGGAAAGCAGTAACATGGCTACATTGTAAGTAGACTGGAGGGTAGAAAGCTGGGAGTCCATGGTCTTCTGAACATCTGCAGGCAGGTTACCCAAAAGAGACTTGGAGAGTTCTTTGGTCAGGTCTCTCTAGAATTTAGTAACATGGGCCAAATACTTCTGTCCTCTAAGTGTGAAAGTCTCTGGAGTGTACATTCATTTCCCAAACCAGTCCATAGCCCTAGACTCATTGTTAGGGGGATGTACTAAAACATTTTCCTGTGATAATTTCCTTTTGGTGGCTGTTGCTACTACCATACCATCTACCAATGGACCTTTGCTCCAATGTTTCCTTTCTTTTATTGCTGCCAATATCCTGTCATTGTTTGTGGGACTATATCTACCATGTCAGGGTCTTTCCATGCTCATTCAGCCATGAGTTCAATGGCAGGGTGGTCAATGGGTTGTACCACCCAGGACAATGGTGAGCCAGAACCAAAGGCTTCCAGGAATACAGGCTCACTTGGTGAAGGATTCTCGATGGATCATCCCCCTCTCTGCTTCATCAGTTCAAGAATTTCACCGAAGGTGATGCCTTCCAAGGGGGATGTAGGGAAGCCTTCACCTTTATTCACGTCTTTGTCTTCAGTGAAAATTAGTCTATGTGCTTCCACTTGCACGTTTGTTTTTTATGAACTGGCTTCTTTGGAAGATCAGAAGGTTCTGAAACAAACTGGGAGTTAATGTAGCATGCAGCCTCAGAAGCCTGTGCTACCAACTGTCCCTGTCTGACATAATGATGGGAAGTAGAAGCAGAATCTTGCTGGGGTTTGGATGGAACTGAGCTGGATGGAAGTGCTTTTTCCCTTCGGCATTGATAGGACCCTCTCAAAAGTGTCAAAGGCCAAGGTTGTTATCATCCCCACAGGTTTCGGTCTGTCTTGCAGACAGAATATATACCTCTTCACTGATGGGTCTCAACCCCAAAGTGGATCTCAGATCTGAGTTATTGAGTGACAAGTCCCTGAGAGGGAGGGATGGTTCTGACAACTTTGATATCAATCCATCCCCTCAAACCCCAGCACCAAAGCTTTGGCTCATAGTGTCTTCTGGATCCGAACATATCAAAGAGGAAGAGATGCTGTTGGAGTCAAAGTAGGTCAGACTGTTGGCTCTGACAAGGTGCCCTGGGGCAGGTCAGATCCAATGTAGTCAGGTCAAAAGGGCAGACCAGGACCAGAGAAAGAAGATGAGGAGTAGATGGGCCAAGCCTAAGCACCAAGAAAATCCCATGCTTTACTTGCATTTTAAGGAACTTCTGCATCATCCTGCTGATGTTGTGTTTGGTTAGGCTTCTGAATGACTGGGTAGAAGAAGCCACTGAAGGTGGTCTTGAATACCTCCACTTCTGGAGTATTGGGAATTGTAGCCTCACACTCACTGCATCCAGACAAAAATGGGACTGAGAAGGAGAGTGAAAAACCAGAGAAATTGTCGGTTCCAACCATCTAGGATTTTTGTGATCAAGCCCGGACATCACCGATGGATCCACTGAATGCTTCCTTGAATTCTCATAACCTGTTTTTTGTCTAACTCAGACTTTATCTTTTTCTCTTTTTCTTTGTCCTTATCCTTTTCTTTTTGCTTGTCTTTAGGCGCGCTCTTGTCTTGTTTGCTGGCTGGAGAAGTAACAGCGGAGGAGGTAGAAGCAGTAGTAATTGAAGACCCTGTCTATGGAGGAATGAAGCCCTTAAGTATGATCTTCTGTCTCTTAGTCTGGAGTACTCTAAGCTGAAAGAGGCACAAGCTTGACACTAGGTACTGAGGTGGGCAGTACCCAGGCAATACACTCACAGGGTACGGGGATCCTGGAGACAAAATTTGTATCCAAAGTCAGAATTTTAAATCTCTGGCTATTTGCCATTCTTACTTTAAAGATTATGGCTAACTAGAAAAGCAAACATTTGCTATTAACAAATACTATCAAAATCACACTCTACTCTAGGTATTGCTATAAAATCTACAAAAAAAAATCACACTAGACTAAGTGTTAAGTCTACAATATAGAAAAGCACACACACACACACACACACACACACACACACACACACACACACACACACACACACACACACACATACACCAAATGTAATAACTACTACCTATCAACCTAACTATTCTGTCTAAGATTATCAACAAACTAAGCCTATCAAAAGGGCCAAATTCAACGCCTTCACTAAGCGTACACAATTTGTATCCAAGAACATCTCTACCACATTTTTGTGCGATCTAGTCACTCAGACAGACTACACTAAGTGTATTTGTGGTATACACATCGTGGCAATCTTTATGAATCCCCCTTGATATTTAAGGCTGCAAGAAAATCAGAAGGAAAACCAAAAATAGGAGGAAGAAGGTGTGAGTTATGCTTGTATTGCCTGTTCACTCAGAACGGTGTACACTTAGTGTAGGCATTAATGAATCTCAGGATAAGACTAAAACTATACTGGAGAGATGAAACTCTCAGTAGGGAGAAGATTGGGAGGGTGGCCTAATGGTTAAGGTGTTTGCCTTACATACACAAAGTGCAAGGTTTGAGTCTCACAAGGGATAATTGACTAGGCTTACAATGGCTCGCAAGAGCAGTTAGCTTAGTACTAACCTATGAACCTATAAAATAAAAAAATCACTTAAAAGATCTATCAATTTGAAGAGCCGTTGTAGAATATGTCCAAAGTCTTCAGGCCGCAGACAAGATCTGAGGTACAGAGGTGGAGTTGAGGGAATTATGGGTATGGGAAGAGTCAGAGCCCTGGACCAGGTTGAACTGAACAAAAACAGACAACACTGGATTTATATATTATCCCTTAATGAGAATAACTGAGATCAAACCATAGATAATTTGAGGGGACCCATGCATTGGATAAAGCATTTAGGAGCTGCCTCTGTCCATTAGTAGCACAGGAAGAAGTCCTTGGGTAAATTTTCTATTTCCCATCCATAAATTTAAGTTTCACTTGAAATGAACAGGGATAATCTTTATTTTAAGTGGATGGGGAGTCTGTTCCACAGCAGTGGTATCCTCTGCGAAATATACCTGTCCCTCCAAACTGTTCTGCTAATGTTGCAGAAGAGGTTTAGATCCCTAGACTGAGTACTTGTGATGCCATTTGACTTGATGATGTGCAGTACATCCATCAGTTGTGGGTCGGAGGATGTCTTGTATGCCATGCAAAGGTTACCTTTTAGCAGTCCGTGGGATACAGAGTACAGTGACAGAGCTTTGAGTTGATCCATGTAGGACATGTTGTTTAGGCCTTCTATCCTTTTAGTAAGGTATCTCTGTGGGAGTTCCAGTTGCTGCATGTGTCTGGACAGATACATGCCAAAGGTGGCATTATATTCAATGACTGGCCTAATAGGTTCATAGGTTCATACTAGGCTATCTGCCCTGGGGCAATTATAAGCCTAGCCCGATTCTGTATGGCTTACGCCACCCCTTGATTTGAGTATACTGTGCCCTTTTTAAGGTTTAGTTTACTGTGCCTCTGTCTAATAGTGACATGGGAGTAATCCCTGGGACAAACCTACGACCCCCCATCCACCTATCGAGATTCTTCTTGAAGAGATTCAGTGAGGTGCTCTGCCTCACATGAACTGGAATTCTATTCCAGAGCGAAGGGAGCCTCTGGGTTATGAACCTGTCCCTCCAGCAAGTTCTATTTATTTCTGTGCTGAAGTTCAAGTCCCTCGAGCGTGTGGCTCTAAGGGATTTAGATTTACTGAGGTGGAGCATGTCCATTAATTGTGGATTTGACATAGCTTTGTATGTCAGGCATAGATCGCCTCGAAGTAGGTGGTATGCAACTGAGTAGAGCTGGAGTTTTTTTAACCGAGCAGCATATGGCATCTGTTTGAGACCCTTGATCCTCTTGGTGAGATACTTTTGGGGTCTTTCTAATTGCTGCAGGTGTCGGGTAAGGTACATCCCAAAAGGGGCATTGTATTCTATGATGGGCCTGATGAGGGATGAATAAAGGGGCACGATTACCTCTCTTGATCTAGATGTGAAACCCTTCGTGATGAGGTGGGCTATGTAGAAGGTCTTTCTAACCACTTTGGCAATGTGGTTTTCAAAGGAGAGATTGCTATCAACTTGGGTCCCCAGGTCTCTAATAACTTTCTCTGTACTTAATGGGTTTCCGCCTATGTGGTAATTTGTGGGCACATTGTTTTTGCCAAAGGGTATGACTATACATTTTTTGGCATTTAGCTTTAAACCATGGCGCTGGCACCAGTTATCTGTCTCTGTGAGACCTTTTTGAAGGATGTTTGTGTCAGCTGGAGAGTTGATTATGGCGCCCAGTTTGCAGTCGTCTACGAACTTGGTGAGCCATAGTCCTCCCACGTTTGCCTGTACCTCGGAAAAGTATATACCGAACAAGAGTGGTCCCAGGACAGAATCCTGTGGGACACCACTTGTGACCGGTTTCGAGTCGGACATGGCTCCAGCAACTCTCACTCTGTGGGTTGCGTCTTTGAGCCAGTTTGCGACCCATCTTGTGACATAGGGGTTTATATTTAAGCTGGATAGCATATCTATGATGCCCGAGTGGGTTATTGTGTCAAATGCCTTTGCAAGGTCCAGATAGGCTGTGTGGACTACCTTCCCTTCATCTATGGCTTTGGTGACTGTTTCAAAGAAGTCAACCAGGTTCAAAAGGCAGGATCTGCCCTTGACAAAGCCGAACTGGGTAGGATCTAGTGTCTGTAGGTCCCCAATGTCTTTGTTTATGAGCTCCATGATGATCCTCTCCATAGCCTTGCAGACTAAGCTAGTCAGGCTTATGGGGCGATAGTTTCCAGGGTCCGTAGAGGCTCCACCTTTGTGCAGTGGGACCACTGTTGCTGTACACCATTCTGTGGGCACATATCCTGTAGTGAGGCTGAGATTGTATAGCTGTTTTATTTGAGGGATTAGTTCCTCTTGGAGTTCATGTAGGACGCAACCTGGGACGCCATCTGGTCCCATGGAAGCAGTGTTTTTTGCTTTGAAGAGGGCAGCCTTCACCTGAGCATCAGAGATGTTTGGGAGGCAGCCCTCTGCTGGGATAGATACTTGCTCTTTTGGGGGGGTGGAGAAGTTTGCACTGAACCTGTCTGCCAGGATATTGGCGATGTCTGTGGGTTCAGTGTATTTTTTGTTATTTAGAATCAACTCAGAACAAGTCTGGGAGTTGCATCCCAGGTTTCTAACATAACTGAAAAAAGGCTTATGATTGTCTTTGGTGTCCTGTGCAATTTTTCTCTCGAAGCTGGCCTTGGAGGATTTTATGAGGGATCGTAATTTTTTGCTAGTACTGATCAGAGATGCCTTCCCTATTAGGGATTTTGCTCTGTCATGTAGTAGCTTCCTCCTTCTGTTGTACAGTTTATTTATGGCAGGGGTCCACCAGATTGGACGCCTGCCTTTGGATGATTGGGTCTTGGTTTTGTTTGGGATAGCATGATCCATGCATTCCTGGAGATGTCCGTAGAATGCGTTTATATAGGATTCTGCAGTTTGGGCCGTAGTTTCCACTGGCCCTGGGGCCTTGAAGGATTCCACTTCGGTTTTGAGAAGTGAGAAGTTTGCTTAAGTTTTTCACTGTGGTTTTCTGGGCTGGGGTGGGGTCGGGATGTGGACATCCAGTGAAATTAATTTATGGTCTGATCTTACCAATGAGGGATATACTTCTGGTGTGGAGCATAGAGTCCCCATGTTGGTAATGATCAGGTCTAGTATGTTGTCCCCTCTTGTGGGAGTGGTGACTAGTTGTTCCATAGCATTTGAGTTTATAATTTCCAGGAACCTTTGGGCTAAGGTGCTGGGGCTTGAGTAGTGCTCCCAGTCAATGTTTGGGTAGTTGAAGTCACCCAATATAATGATGTTCGGAGAGATCTTCATGTTCTCCAATGTTTTCAGGAAAGCCGAGTGGGATTCCTGACTTTGAGAGGGTGGTCTGTAGGATGCTATAAACTGAAAAGCCGTCTTGCCCACTGTTAGTTGCACATGGATGGTCTCCGATACTTTGTGCAATGCCACTAACCTGGAGATGTGGATATCCTTGATAAATATGGAAACTCCCCCTCCTTTTGTGGTTCGGTCCGGGTTTTGGGGCCGAAAAGCATGATATGAGGTATAGCCTGGTAGTGCTGGGGTGCTCTCTGGAGCCTTGAACCAGGTTTCTGTCACTGCACAGATATCGATGTTCTCCATACTGAGGAGAGCTTCGAGTGCGTGCATCTTGAGGTTAAGACTTCTGGCGTTTAGCAGCATTACCCTTACTTTTTTGTTCCTTGTGCTGTCTATGGGGGTGGGTTTGACTTTTGAGCCTTGCCTAAAAAAGGCACTATGGGGGTGGCAAGAGCCTTTGCCAATATCCGAAAGCCCAGTGGTGACAGGTGCAAGCCATCCCTAGCGAAACAACGTGGCTTGTCGAGCATGTCATCCCAGGCTGACAGACACTGGATCCCCTTTGAATGACACCAAAATTTTAGCCAATTGTTAAAATCGATCATTTTGTCTTTGTACTGTGGCATCATTCTAGGTGAGGGTAATATGCTGCTCAAGGTCAGGGTCATACCAGCCTGGGCTACATGATCAGAGAGCTCCTCTATGTCTCTTTTCATGTAGTCCAGGGAGGTGCGTCTCAGGTCATTCACACCAGCATGTACAATGACTGAGTCATATTTGTATTTGCTTTGGAGTGACCTGAGTGCTTGCGTTATGTGGCGGATCCTAGCACCCGACAGGCAGCTCACCATGACCTTCTCTTTATTCAGCCTGGTGAGCGGGACGTCAGTGTGTCTGACAATAGAGTCACCTATTACAAGAGCATCAGGTGTGTTATTCAGCCTTAACGGCTGTGGCTGCTTGGCACACTGACTTTGTGGGTTATGTGTTGTGCGTGTTTTGTTTTGAGGTAGCGTTTGCTTGGATGTCTGCTGTGGAGGTCTCTGTTGCTTAGGTAGATTTTTATTTAGAGCCTCCGAGTATGTTTTTGTGTATTTATGTGTTTGGTTCGCTGATGTGGTGGGACTATGTGATACTGGAATTGTGTTGTGTGAGGTTACCTTCTCCTCCTGACTGGTTACACCAGTTTTGAGATGAGAGAGCTCAGCCTCCAGTTTGGCTAAATAGTTGCATCTCTCACATATATTTGAACCTGTTTGGAGGAGGAGAGGGATGAGTAAAGGGGAACAATGACATCCCTAGATTTAGACACAATCCCTTTGTTTATAAGCTGTGCAATATAGAATGACATTCTTACAACAACTGGCACATGTTGGTCAAAAGACAGGTCACTGATCACATAGGTTCCCAAATTCTGAACTAGAGGGTCAACTCTTTGGGGAGTATTGTCAGTCTGATATTTGCCTAGGAAAGATGACTTCCCAAAGGATACAATAATGCATTTTTTGGCATTTAGTTTCAGACCATGATTTTGACACCTGTTATTCATTTCGGAAAAACCTTGATGCAGGATGGCTAACACATCTAGGGATTCAATGACTGCTCCTAACTTACAATTATCTACAAGCATAGTTAGCTAGAGCCCTTTAGCATAGGCTTTTACTTCAGAAAAGTATATGCCATACAGGACAGGTCCCAACACAGAACCCTTAGGACTCCACTGGTGACTATTCTCTTTGTGGAGGCAACTTCCCCTATTTTGATTATCTGCAATTATGTGATTATTACGTGTGCCACATAGACACTACAAGTGCATTGCCCTAGTTTTAACAAACTTTAAAAATACTGTAATTGATTTCAGAAGCAGCTGTAGCTTTTAATAAAATCTGCAAAAAAGTTCCCTTGACTAAAAAAAACATTTTCCAATCCCCATTTATGCCACTGGAATAAATGCCAGTATTTATACTAACTAAAGGCAGATCATTTGCAGTGGTTAGTTTACACAATTTTATTCCATATTTATTGCATGCATACAATGTTTTATGAGTATTTATGGATTGTTTATGAAGTTTTATTTACCTTCATGATATGTAACTTTTTATCAGTACTGATTCTAGGAAGTAAACACTTGATTGCAAGTACAAGATTTTTCTTTGCTACTTTTTTCTATTTAAAGCGGGTTTTTTGGAGGTGTGTTTTATTCTGAAGAAGTCTATATATAGAAAGTGGATGAAAGTGCTAAACAGATTTACAAATTCTTCTGCAGTCTTGGTTAACATGATTTTTTTTTGGTGTAGCAATAAACTTACTAATAAGTCTTAGCTGCAACTTGCTATCATACCCCTCTCTGTAAGAAAAAAAAATGTTTCAGGCTTCTCTGTTTCCTACTAAAATGTTTAAATTCTTTTGATCCTAGTTAATTCACTATTGTACGACAGGGATGGCAACTTTTGCCATGAAGAAAACTAAAAGCTGTGGTTGCCCTTCCATACAATTTAGTATGGCCTTCAGTATTTTCTACAAAATGTTGTAAACAGAAGTTATTAATTACTTGCCTTTCACTCACTGTTCTTCAAATCTTTATAATACAAATGAAAATAAATGGGGTCCACTCTTACAAACCAGCAAAAAGTTATCCAAACAACAAAAATAAATCACAACATAATTAAAAAAGAATTAACACGATTTATTTGAACTGTTACATAGTTTGGCTCTATGTGGATTAACAAAAAGGATCAGTAGCAAATAGTAAAACAATGCAAAGCAAACATATACATAGGCGGCAATCCCTGAATTCAATGGTGATCTCTATAATACAAACGAAAAATGAAAAAACTTCACAAACTAGTAAAACCAAAAAAACCAAGTCAAACTGGAGCCGAATAAAAGAGATTTAATGTAAGCACTTTCGGAACAGACAATACTCTTCCTTCATCAAAAAAATCAGTGTTTTTACTTTAAAGTATTACACGTTTTGCATTAATTGATTTATTGGCACGAAATCTCATTATAAAACTATACCCAAGTGTCTCTTAGGTTCATAGGTTCATAGGTTCATACTAGGCTATCTGCCCTAGGGCATTTATAAGCCTAGCCAGAATGTGTTTGGCTTTCGCCACCCATTTTAAATTTATTTTGCTATTCCCTTTTTCGAGGTTAGTATACTGTGCCTCTATCTAACAGTGACACAGAAGTGATACCCGGGGTAAACCCACGATCTCCCATCCACTCATCAAGATTCCTCTTGAAGAGAGTCAATGAGGGACTCTGCCTAACCTGGACTGGGATTTTATTCCAGAGTGAAGGGAGCCTCTGGGTTATGAATCTGTCCCTCCAGCATGTCCTATTTATTTCAGTGCTGAGGTTCAAGTCTCTCGAGCGTAGCTCGATGGGATTTGGATTTTCTGAGGTGCAGCATGTCCATTAATTCCGGGTTGGACATGGCTTTATACGTCAGGCACAGATCTCCTCTGAACAGGCGGTATGCCACTGAGTAGAGCTGGAGTTTCTTTAACCGGGCAGCATATGGCATCTGTTTGAGCCATTTGATCCTCTTGGTGAGGTACTTTTGGGGTCTTTCCAGTTGCTGCAGGTGTCTGGTAAGGTACATCCCAAAAGGGCATTGTACTCAATTATGGGCCTGATGAGGGATGAGTAAAGAGGCACGATGACCTCCACTGATCTAGATGTGAATCCCTTCATGATTAGGTGGGCTATATAAAATGTTTTTCTAACCACTTTGGCCACGTGGTTGTCAAATGAGAGTTTGCTATCAACTTGGGTCCCCAGGTCCCTAATTACTTCTTCTGTACTTAATGGATTTCCACCTATGTGGTAATTTGTGGGCACTTTGTTTTTGCCAAAGGGGATGACTATACACTTTTTGGCATTTAGCTTGAGGCCATGGCTCTGGCACCAGTTGTCTGTTTCTATGAGGCCCTTTTGGAGGATGCTTGTGTCGGCTGGAGAGTCGATTATGGCACCCAGTTTGCTTTCATCTGCGAACTTGGTCAGCCACAGTCCTTCCGTGTTGGCCTGTACCTCCGAGAAATATATACCGAACAAGAGAGGTCCCAGGACTGAGCCTTGTGGGACACCACTTGTAACTGGTTTGGAGTCTGACATGGCTCCAGCAATTCTAACCATGTGGGTTCTGTCCTTGAGCCAGTTTGCAATCCATCTAGTGACATAGGGGTTTATATTTAAGCTGGTGAGCTTATCTATAATGCCCGAGTGGGGTATTGTATCGAAGGCTTTGCGAGGTCCAGGTAGGCTGTGTGGACCACCTTCCCTCGTCAATGGCCTTGGTGACTGTTTCAAAGAAATCAACCAGGTTTAAGAGGCAGGATCTGCCCTTAACAAAGCCGAACTGGGTAGGATCCAGTGTTTGTAGGTCCCCAATATCTTTATTTATGAGGTCCATGATGATCCTTTCCATAGCTTTGCAGACCAAGCTAGTCAGGCTTATGGGGCAATAGTTTCCAGGATCCGTTGAGGCACCACCTTTATGGAGAGGGACCACTGTTGCTGTACGCCACTCTTTGGGCACATATCCTGTAGTAAGGCTGAGATTGAACAGTAGTTTTATGTTTGGGTTTAGCTCTTCTTTGAGTTCATGTAGGACGCAGCCCGGGACACCATCTGGTCCCATTGATGCTGTGTTTTTTGCTTTGGAGAGGGTGGCTCTTACCTGAGCATCTGAGATTTCAGGGGGGCAGCACTCTGCTGGGATAGATATTTGCCCTTTTGGTGGGGAGGGGGGGAGAAGTTTGCGCTGAACCTGTCAGCTAGGATGTTGGCAATGTCTGTGGGTTCGTGTATTTTTTGTCATTTTGGACTAATTCTGAGCATATCTGGGAATTACCACCCAGGTTCCTAACATAACTAAAGAAAGCCTTGTGATTATCCTTAGTGTCCTGTGCAATTTTTCTCTCGAAGCTGGCCTTAGACAATTTTTTGTGTGCCCGTAGTTTTTTGCTAATACTGATCAGTGATGCCTTCCCTTTTTGGGATTTTGCTTTATCATTTAGTAGCTTCCTCCTTCTATTGTATAGTTTGTTTATGGCTGGGGTCCACCAGACAGGACGTCTGCCTTTGGAGGATTGGGTCTTGGTTTTATTTGGGATCGCATGATCCATGCATTCCTGAAGGTGTTCATAGAATGCGTTTATAAAGGATTCTGCGGTCTGGGCTGTATTTTCCACAGGCCCGGGCTTTGAAGGATTCCACCTCAGTTTTGAGGAGTGTAAAATTTGCTTTAGAGAAGTTTTTCACTGTGGTTTTCTGGGCAGGGGTGGGGTCGGGATGTGAATATCCAGTGAGATTAGTTTATGGTCTGATCTTACCAGTGAGGGATACACTTCTGGTCTGGAGCATAGAGTCCCCATGTTGGTGATGATCAGGTCCAGTATGTTTTCCCCTCTTGTGGGAGTGGTAACAAGTTGTTCCATAGCATTTGAGTTTATAAATTCTAGGAACCTTTGGGCTAGGGTGTTGGAGCTAGAGTAATGCTCCCAGTCTATGTTTGGGTAGTTGAAGTCGCCCAATATAATGGTGTTTGGAGAGACCTTCATATTTTCCAGTGTTCTCAGGAAGGCTGAGTGGGGTTCCTGGGTTTGGGAGGGTGGTCTGTAGCAGGCTATAAACTGGAAGGCAGTTTTACCCACTGTTAGTTGCACATGGATAGTCTCTGATGCTTCGTGCTTTGCCACCAACCTGGAGGTGTGGGTATCTTTGATGAATATCGATACTCCCTCCTTTTGTGGTTCGGTCCAAGTTTTGGGGCGAAAAGCATGGTATGAGGTATAACCTGGTAGTGCTGGGGTGCTCTCGGAGCCCTGAACCAGGTTTCTGTTACTGCACAGATATCGATGTTCTCCATGCTAAGGAGAGTTTCGAAGTGCATCTTGAGGTTTAGACTTCTGGCGTTGAGTAGCATTACTCTTAGTTTCTTATACCTTGTGATACCTATGGAGGTGGGTTTGTCTTTTGAGCCTTGCCTAAAAAAGGCACTATGGGGGTAGCAAGAGCCTTTGCCAATATCCGAAAGCCCAGGGGTGACAGGTGCAAGCCGTCCCTAGCGAAGCATCGTGGCTTGTCGAGCATATCATCCCAAGCTGACAGGCATTGGATCCCCTTTGAATGACACCAGTACTTAAGCCAATTGTTGTCTTGTTTGTCTGATGAAGGAAGAGTATTGCCTGTTCCAAAAGCGCTTACATTAAATCTCTTTTATTCGGCTCCAGTTTGACTTGGTTTTTTTGGTTTTACTAGTTTGTGAAGTTTTTTCGTTTTTCCTTTGTATTTATGGCGAACCAAGTAGGAGTGGCATCACAAGGCTCTCTTTTTTTGCAAGAGGAGCCTGTTACTAGCGGTTTAAATACATCCACTCCCGCAGCCGAAGAGGTGAACGCCATCGGGAATCTTACGGCCCTTTTACAAGCTCTTATGGGCCGGGTGGAAAATCTCTCTCAATGAGTGGAGAGTTTAGCATCCATTTCCAATCCAGCAGGCGATAATATCGAGCCTGCATGTCATCTGGGAAACTCTAACTTGCAACACCCACCAACTCAGTCTAACGCTTTGCCTGTTCGTGGCAGAAATGGGCTACCATCTCATAGCCAATTGAGAACTAACGTATTACCTGAAGCAGGCAGAGTCGAGCAGGCACCAACAACTCAGGTGGATTGTAACCAGCTGCTTGGCGGCAACACGCAGGAGGTTTCCAACTAATCTTTCCCTTCTCTTGGGAACTATTTAGGTAATGAAAACTTTTTTTGAGACACTCATTTTGCCATTTCAGCTTCCCCTGAGCCAGCAGCACTGAGCAACCTTTCAAATGACATCAATATGTTTGACCAGAAACAGTTTCGCTGTAGAAAATTACAGCTCAAAATTGCTTATTTAGAAGAGTGCTTAAGAAAGGAAATCATTCCAAAAGGGCTCAGACAGTGGAGGTACCCTGTTGGGTTAATCGAACAGTATGAATTCCATCACAACCTTTTGGACTTATTCAACAGACAAGGTTACGAATTAACTATTACAAATCAGAAGTTGCTTTATTAAAAAGTGAACTTGAAATTTTAGAGCATTCAATTAAGTCTAGCGTTGATTTTCCTCGTTACAAATACGAGTATACGAGGATTTTCAACAGCATTGAAGCCACTATGATTAAATTGACCAATGGTAAGAAGAGAAAAATAGCAAGGGATGTTCAACAATACGCCAGTAAAACTGCATATCCTCCTCCACCACCTGTTTTCAACCCTAACAACTCTCAAGGTTCTTCCTATGGATTTAGGAATAACACTGAAGGTGGTGATTCTAACATTCCCCTTGTTGAAAGTGACATTCCTTCAGGGCAAGACTCTATTCCTCGTAGAAGTGAACGCATTAGAAATAACCTCATCAATTCTTTTTCTTCTAATAATCAAAACGTTGTCAATAACAACAACAACCACAATAACAATCAACTAAACACTAGTTCTCAACAGGGTTTTCCAGTGCATCAACCCAACCAATTGAACAAGCCGACGACATCCAAGTATCAAGGACGCATGCGAAACAGAAGGAACCAGTGCAAGAGATAGTTGGAACTGATGCACTAAACCCACAAATCCTCTCTAACTCTGGGGGTGATTTTCACATTTACAATTATTCACATTTAAGTTTTCCTCAAGAGATTATAGACTTTTTTGCATTGGGCTTGACATTTGTTCCAGATTCGGGTATGAACCTGGTTAATACGATAGTTGACCTTAAACTATTTGTCCGAAAAATTAATCTTAACGCTGTAATGGGTACAAGTTCTACCTTTAACAATTCCCTCAGAGTCTCCAGTTTGTTCAACCCGCCCCTACACCCTAACATCCTTTCCTTCGAAAAAATGTGCAAAATAGATTTTAGATCTTTGAACACCATTGGATCAAGAAACATAAAAGCACGTCTAAATATTAATGAAAATGAACGCAACTTTATTAAACTTTTGAAGGATTGTAAGATTAGGGTGATGAAGCCAGACAAGGGGGGTGGGTTGGTCTGTATGGATCATAGCTCATATACTTCAAGTATGATGGAGCACCTTGACACTAAAACACACCAACTAGTAAGCTTAAATGAAGTTAACATGGCCTACAAAAAAATCAAGTGTATAGTGGACGACCTTTTTATAGAAAAGGCCATTGACTTAGAGCTTTACAATTTTTTAACCATGCCAGCTCCTAGGATGGCATCACTGTTTGGTATACCTAAGATCCACAAGAGGATTGTTGATCCACCATTTAGACCTATTGTCGACGGACGCGGATCCATCATTTATGGATGCGCTAAGTATGTTGATAGCATCCTTAGACCTTTAGTGGAGCAGGAACATCAAATATGTAGAGACTCTTGGAGTTTCCTTAAGGAGCTTAGTAAAATCCCTTTCCATCACGAATACCAATTTTTGACAGTAGATGTAAAGGACTTGTATACGGTTATCCCCCAAACTTTGGGGTTGGAGTGGATTAGGGATTTTATGCAATCAAGGAAAGTGAATGATAATACGATTTATGTTGTAGAAACTCTCCTCGAGGTAGTGCTCACTAACAAGTTTATTTGGTCTGAAGGACAAACTTTCCTTCAAAAGACTAGGGTCGCCATGGGGTCTCCCTGTGGTGGTAGTTTCGCCAACTGCATCATGGCACATTGGGAGACAACTTTACTCTTCAGAATCCTATTTTCCAGAACAATGTCACTTGGTATACCCGATACCAAGACGACATGTTTGTATTATGGAAAGGCCCCACTGAGATAGTGCAGGAATTTATTACCACAATAACTTCTTTAACCAACTTTTTGGAGTTCACTTTTAATTTGCAAAGTGACATCATTAATTTCCTTGACATTCACATTCATAAAGATCTTGACAATGGTAGGTTTAAAAGCACGATATATAGAAAGCCCACATACCCTAATTCATTCCTCCATTTTTCTAGCTGCCATCCCTACCACCAAAAAAGAGCGGTGGTTAAGGGTCAGATGGTTAGGGCAGCTAGAATGATTTCTGACGAGTCCAACTTTATTGAGGAATGCCATTTGTTGGAAAATATGTTCTTCAACAGAGGATATCCCTCAACTTTAGTTTCTAGTATCTCTACTGAAGTTATTACCAAAAGGCAAATAGGATACTTTAGACCCTTACTAACTATGGGCAATTTGGGTGAACAAGAAACCATCAGAGATGATGTTCAGAGTCTCCTAAATACTGAAACCCAAAGTTTTACAACTAGTTTTCTATGTACCTACAATTTAGACCATTCATTTATTAGGGAAATCCTTAACAAAAACTGGACGCTTATTACTGAGGACAGTAGTTTGAACAAGTTTCTTGACAACAAACCAAAAATTACTTACAGACGAGGGCTTAACTTGAAGGCACTGCTAGAATATTCTAACAAGCCTTTAACCAACAAGAACATGGGCATGCTTAAATGTGGAGCATTTCACCAATGTAGACACATAAACACTGCCTACCAATTTAAAATTAGGGATAAATATTATAAGATTCAGGGTAAATATTCATGTGACACTAAAGGAGTAGTTTATTCTGCTTGTTGTCAAGACTGTAAAGCCTTCTATATTGGAAAGACCGAAAGGAAGCTTAAGCAACGTATATACAAGCACCAGTATGCTATCTGCAGGGGAGATAAGACCAACGCATTAGCTAGGCACATTAATGAATTCCCAGACCATAGTTTCAAGTTCACTATATTAAAACAAATGTGGTTAGACGAGAGAGGAGGGCCATGGCAAATTAAACTTGAAATGGAAGAACTGTTTTGGCAAATCAAGACTGCAGCTTATTTGCCTCCAGGTCTTAATGAAACTGTTTCAGTTAAATGCTTCCTTAAATTTCTAGCCCTAAAAAGATAATTTTATACTAGTATCGTTTGAGAGCATGACTTTTTGATTGTGTATTTCTTTATGTA
Organism: Protopterus annectens; assembly: GCF_019279795.1. Lineage (NCBI taxonomy): Eukaryota > Metazoa > Chordata > Ceratodontiformes > Protopteridae > Protopterus > Protopterus annectens. Next base: position 1,792,810,150 of record NC_056743.1, read on the forward strand.
GTGAGATTTAGGTTCATTTGCTCCCACAATGTTTTTAACTAGTGTTCTTTTAATTATTGTATTGTTTATTGTAGTTTAATATTTATTTTTCTTTTGATACACGCATGGAATAATCAAAGGCATTCTGAATAGGGTATTGTTGCAATGTTTTCTCAACATGGTTTTTAACAGTGTTCATAACATCGGTACTTTTCACGTTTCCATTTAAAAATCGGTGTTTTTACTTTAAAGTATTACACGTTTATCATTAATTGATTTATTGGCACGTAGTCTCATTATAAAACTATACCCAAGTGTCTCTTGTTTGTCTGATGAAGGAAGAGTATTGTCTGTTCCGAAAGCGCTTACATTAAATCTCTTTTATTCGGCTCCAGTTTGACTTGGTTTTTGTGATCTCTATAATAGTTCACTGATGAGTCCTAAGGTAAATGAATGTTCTAAATCTGTACCTAGAAATCCATCAAAAAATTTACACATATTTCCATGGAAGGGAGTCATCTGCTGCCTGGGGTTTCTTTATCTTTCTTCTTTTCTTTTCATTTTTGAAAGCAAGACACTTCTCTTCAAAGTCAAACACTACTGGATAGAGGGTGCAGTATAAAGTATACTTGTTAATGGCTGGTATCTCCTAAACTGTGATGTCCAAATCATTTTTTTGAGAAATTCTTTCAGTTTTTTAATTTGACCACCAAAAAGCTCTGGTCATGATTGACCTGACAGTACAGAATATGGGCACTTATCATAACCATTGGTGCAGAGTGGAGCACAGATGATAGGCAACATAGCTCTATACCAAACATATGAGCAATTCACAAAGTATTGCACACAATGGGGTAAGTGTATTAAACTGGGATGCTACACTGTATACAACAGCAATGATTTGGCTGTTGAATGGGAATGAATTGGGTACATGAGCACTTTATACACCACAATGTATACAATGCAGTCTTCTGCACAGTTCATGAAATACAGGGCAGGGTTGTACACTGTTGTTATGGACCAGAATTAATGTTTATAATTTATTATGTGCAACAGCTGCATAATAGGCAGAGTGTACAAAGGACATGTACTCTTCTGCACACTATATATGTGTATACCGGGGACAGTTTCTGGAGCCAATACTGAGACATCTGAATGCATTATCTGCTCCTACGCAAGAATGATCACATCAGTGATATGGTGTTCTTATTTGATGGGGAGGACGTTCCAGAGGCATCATTAGTTTTACCACTCCACGCTCTATAGCTGTTATGAATAAGTCATACAGACTACTCATCCATAATGAAGAGTATGAATGGTAACCAAACTACATATCCAACATCCAAAGTGCATGTCTTTATCTTGGTATCTTTTCATACTTAGGTCAGCATCAATGAAGATTTAACAAAGCAGTTTCCCAAAGAAGACACCAGTACACTGGATCTTATCTTATATCTCACTATGTTCACTATTCGGGAGAGGCAGATACTTATAAAGCAGAAGTGCTTGATTGACTCCAGAGTCAATTAACTGGTAGAAAGAACTTTTAAAGTCACTGAGCTGACTGACAGAGTATCATGTTCTTCTTGAGATTGAGTGAGAATGCCACATTTTCTTTTGCAATGATAACAATTGTAAATTCTGAGACTCAAAAGTGTGAAGACAAAACAGCAAGACAAATATGTGCAAAAATAGGGACTTATTCTAAGTCCAAGATTGCCGTTTCTCATTCCCTTTTCTTTTAGGTATGGTGATCTCAGAGTTAATATATATTAGGAGTGAGTATGTAGCAGCTCTCACATTGAATGGGGTGCAGGGAAGTAACTTTAAAGGAGAGCATCAATTCTTGACATTTACTGTTTTCCTTATTTGTTTTCTTTTCTTTTTTTAACTACAGGACTCACAATTATAGGTCCCTGAATTACAATAGGTAAACTCTTGCAGCTCCAGCTGTTGCAATCTGCAAGTCAAGGTTTGTATATGTAGGAATTGTACAGTCATCAATGTAGTGAAGATCCTTGACAGATGACTTTAAACTTTTGATTTTTGAATGCAGATGTCCAAGACTCAAGACCCCTTCATCCGTTCTATTTGTCAGTTCCAGTGGAAGAGTAGTCCCTAGTGATGATTAACATGACTACTAGAAAGAAGGAATAAATTACTTAGATAAAATATTCTTGATCAGCCAAACCTGGATGATGAATGGGTATATTTTTAAACCCCTGCAGGTAATGCTATCAGTCATCCATTTATGCAGAAGTTTCAGTGCACTGCTAAATTTGGTAGTTAAAGCTTGCCACTGTTTTTCACAAAACTTAAAAAAGTGGTAAGAGTCAGAGGAGTTTGTCAAGTCCATGAAAACAAAGTCTAGGTGCTGATTTTCCCAATTTTCTTGCATTAACCTGACAAGAAAAAACATCTATCATGCCCTGTGACATATTGAAAATCCACACAAAGATTATGGCAAGACTTTGTCAGTAAGGAGAAGGAAACAGTTCAGAATAATATGAATTATTTCTCCAAGTGTTTTGGGTTTCTAATACTATGATGGGAATGGACCACATTCTCGATTCACCATATGACTAAAGTTCATGAAATTAGTATTGTTTCAATCTTTGATGTTAGCCAAGGGTACTTTTCTCAGTACTTGCAATGTGTCCAGAATTCCCTTCCTCTGCAGTTTATATGGAGTTACATGCATTGGTAACATTTTTAAGTATGACTGCAAATTATTTTTTATTAGTCCTGTTGCTCTTACTACTATTTGAACTGTTTGGGCATCTTTCTTCCACACTACTCTCATTTCTGCTTGTAAATCCTGGTATTTTATGAATTTGGTCTCTCTGTAAGTAAGACACTGTAATAGCTGAGTGTAGCAATTTCAATGATCAATGCTACATTTTTTTCTTGAACTACTATATTTGTTTTTTTTTTTTGCACCTGTTTTTTGAACTGTTGGTAATGCTTGATTACATGTGATATAAACTTCTTCATTGTCTAAAATGCTTTGTGGTCCATGTTTCCAGTGCTCGTCAGCTACATTTGTATCATAGTGTTTCCACAATCCCCAATGTGACAGTCTTGCCATATTATTGCATTTTTTCAGTATACAGACCTCAGCCATGAGTGTAACATACTCAGAAACTAAATGTGCCACTGCTTCCCATAATGTTTTTCAGAAATAAGTTATGTACTCACCATACCTATGCATCTGTATTATCCATTTTCATTCTTCCTCAACAAATTCTCTAGATTCTAGGAACTGACTCTCGAGCTCCTCCCTTTACCCACAATGCCCCTGATCATCATTACCTCAGATCGAGTTTGCTGCTACTATACAACTTTTCAAATATAAAAACTAGTAATAATACTACTACAGAAAGCAGAAAGTTAAGAGAAGTGGATGTGGTTCCTTACAAACATTTCCATCAGCTCTCTCCAAAGACAAGGTAGGGGGAAGGTAGGGGTGGAACTCAAGGAAGAATGAAAATGTACAACACAGATGCATAGTTATGGTGAGTACATAACTTTTGCATCTGATGTTGCCATTTTCATTCACTACTCAGTGAATGAGACAGAGTCCCCAGCTACAGTAACCTTGGGTAGCCCTCATGGAAAGATGTTCTGGAGAACCGCAGAACTGAATACAGCTCTGTTTCTGGAGATGATATCAAACTTGTAATGAGTAATAAAGGTATGAGCATTAGACCATGTGGTAGTTGCACAAATATCATCACTAGAGGCTCTGGCCCAAAATCAGCTGATGTAGCCATTTATCTAACTGAGTGTGCCATTGGCTGTTTTGTTAAAGTTTAGCCTCTAAAAGAGTAAACATAAGAAATGCAATCTGTAATCCATTTGGCTAGTGTAGTTTTTGAGATAGGTGATCCTAGTTTGTTACAGGAAAAGGAAACAAGCAATTGGTCAGATTTTCTAAATTCCTTAGTCCTATGAAGATAAAAACAAAGTTGTCCATGTACATCTAAAAGATGAGAAAGTATTCTCATTTGTTGTCAAATTTAGGAAAGAAAACAGGTAAGTTGATCACTTTTTTTAATGTTTGCTTCAGAGGCACCTTTAGGTAAAAAGAAACAGTTAGTACATAAGGTAACCCTATCTTTATAGAAAATCAAATAAGGTGGTTTTAAAGAGAGTGCTTGGAGTTCAGAGACTCACATTGCAGAAGGTATAGTCACAAGAAAGACTGATTTCCAAGAAAGAAATCTGAGATTTGCTTTAGCCGATGACTCAAAGGGTGAATGTACTAAACTCTGTAATACAACAGTAATATCCCAAGGTGGAGTGGGATCCTTAATTGCAGGTCTAAGTAAAAAAGTAAATTTAAGAAATGCTTACAAAACTTTGATGAGGCTAAAGGGGAAGCATTGTCTCTGATGTGGTAGTCAGAAGTGGCTGCCAGCTGAACTTTAATGGTGGAGAAACTTGCACCATTTTGAAAAATAGATGCAAGAAAATCTAAAACAGCAGAAAGTGGATCGTTGAAAGGATGTAATCTCCCTGCTCATCCCAAAAAGAAAACCTCTTCCATTTACTGTTATAAATCTTCCTTGTGGAGGGCTTCTGAGATGAAAATAACATTTGGTGAACAGAAGAGGAAAGCCTGGAATGTCAAGCCATCATTGGAATTGGAGAAACCATGTGGTTAATCTGCAGCCTTAAATGTCTGGATGAGTCATTTATGACGGATGTGAAAGGTGGTCTGGACTGGGATCCAGTGTCCAAGAAAGACATTGTAGGTGAGAACAAAGAAAGGAGAACCACACTTGCCAAGGCTAGAACGGGGTAATGAGGATCACTTTCCTCTTCAACTGGAGTGTTTTCTGAAGGAATTTGGAGATTAGAAGTAGGGCAGGATAAGCATATAGGAGACCTTAGGGCCAAACATGGACCAGAGCATCTCTTTATTACTGTCCTTGAGGAGGAATTAGCCAAAGAACCTGCTGCATTTGTTGCTGAGAAGAGAGGTGAATAGATCACAGCAAGGTTGACCCCATTTGCAGAAGATCATGTTTGCCACTGTTTAATTGAGAGACCACTTGTGAGGCATCAGAATGGTCCTGCTGATTTTATCTGCTAGAACACTGGATTTCCCCAGTATATGCATTGCCACAAGAAAGCAGTTGGAGGAGATCGTACACTGCCAAACTCTCATTGCAAGGGGATAAAATCTGGTTCACCCTTGTTTATTGATATATCAAACTACTGACATACTGCTAATTTGGATGGCAATTGCCCCCAAAAGAAGAGTGTTCTGAAGGGCCTGCAATGCCAAAAGGGCCACTCTCATCCCTAAGATATTTATATGCAAATTGGTCTCTCCTGGGGACCAAATGCCTTGAACAGTCCGTCCCAAGAAATACCACCCCCACCCCAACTGGGAGGCATGTACAGTCAATGTGACATTTATGGGAGGAAGGATAAAGGGATGTATGTCATTGACAAACATCATCTGACTGTATCCACCACAGTAAGGATTCCTTGCAAAACTGAGATAGTTTTATAAGAGGTTGCAAAGACTGTCGATTAAAGGACCACTGTATTGCTACAGTTCACTGGAGGATTCACATGAAGGTAATCACAGCAGCCATCGATCATAGGACTTTGAGAATCACTTTTGCTGGGGGAGAAAGAACTTGTCTGATATGCAATCTCAAAGCAAAAACTCTGATTTGTGGTAAAAGAACGAGACAATTAACTGTAACTTGGTGAGTCCCTATAAACTCCAAGACTTGAACTGGTTGCAGGTGGGACTTTGAAAGATTGATTGTGGTTCCAAATGATTGGGGAAACTGAAGTAAATAATCCCTGTCTTTTTCTAGGAGATGCCTGGTTGTTGCGGTGATAAGTAAGGAAACATGCTGAATCCATGCAATCTTAGATGAGCTGTTACCACTGTCATGCCACCCTGGGGGCTTCTGTGAGACAAAAGGTCAGTGCTCTGAACTCATAATGACTGCTTCCCAGCTGGAAGGGTAGGTATCTTTGAGAGTACCTGTTCATTTTCATGTGATAGTATGCATCCTGAAGATCTATGGAGTAAATCCAGACAGTCCTCTGTAAGACAAGCAGAATGGACTGAACTATGACCATCCGGAACTTGGAACTCTTTACCACCTGGTTTAGATAACTGTGATCCAAGATGGGCCTCGGGTCCCCTGCTTTCTTTGGCACTAAAAAGATCCTTGAGTAAATTCTGGATCCTCTTTGCCTGGAGGGACCTCCTGGATGACTCTTTTTTTTTTTTTGTAGCAGCTTTTGAACCTCTAGACCTGCTAACTCCCACTGATTGGTTGGAATATCGAGGAAATGTTTTCTTTTCATTGGAGGAACTTGTAAAAGGGGAATGAAATATCCTTTGGATGTAAACCTTTGCACCCAGTAATCTTTTGTGATGGCTGTCCAGGCATTTAGGTACAAGGATAGGCACCCCCCCCCGACTGCCTCCAGAGAAGAACAGATGAGCACTGAATGGGTCTGTCTGAAAGGAATCTTGAGACCATTGGTTTTGCGGACCCCCTCTGCCTCATAGGTGGCATGTTTCATTTTAATTAGTTATCCCGCTGCCTATGGGAGAAAAAATCTCCACATGATTCTCAAAAGGTCCTTGAGATTTCCGTTCCCACATCTTTTACCACCACTCTGGTTCCTACAGAAAAGTCTCTGTGGGGTAGAAAAACAGATTCCCATGGGAGACAAATTCTTTCCATTTTTCTCACTGCAGGAAAGAGTTTCTTTAACAGTTAGGCCAACCAAAGAAGATCCTTGATGTTTTAAAGGGCTCCACAAAATTGCAAAACCGCATCCAGGCATGTCTCATAATGGCTATGCCTGAACCGGCGGCCCATTAGGAACATTCAGCTGAATGTGAGATTAGCCTTGTGGGTGTATTTGATATTGATTGTAGGGTGGCTAGTTGTGAGGAAAAAATATTTTTGTTCCTCTGCCTACATGGACCCAGGGATAGAGTTAGAGAGTGCCTTAAGTAAGTCCCTCTGTAACCTAGTGAAGTGTGCTAGGTCATTCAACAACAGTAAAGCAAATGTCAATGAAGCATAAACTTACTTTCCATAGCTGTTCAACACCCTAGACTCTCTATTAGGGTGTTGAACATTGGAGCTCTGCTCGACTAGCTCCTTCTTGGTGGCTGCCGCAACAACCACTGTGCCCAGAGGGATTTTGTTGTCAAATTTAGGAAAGAAAACAGGTAAGTTGATCACTTTTTTTAATGTTTGCTTCAGAGGCACCTTTAGGTAAAAAGAAACAGTTAGTACATAAGGTAACCCTATCTTTATAGAAAATCAAATAAGGTGGTTTTAAAGAGAGTGCTTGGAGTTCAGAGACTCACATTGCAGAAGGTATAGTCACAAGAAAGACTGATTTCCAAGAAAGAAATCTGAGATTTGCTTTAGCCGATGACTCAAAGGGTGAATGTACTAAACTCTGTAATACAACAGTAATATCCCAAGGTGGAGTGGGATCCTTAATTGCAGGTCTAAGTAAAAAAGTAAATTTAAGAAATGCTTACAAAACTTTGATGAGGCTAAAGGGGAAGCATTGTCTCTGATGTGGTAGTCAGAAGTGGCTGCCAGCTGAACTTTAATGGTGGAGAAACTTGCACCATTTTGAAAAATAGATGCAAGAAAATCTAAAACAGCAGAAAGTGGATCGTTGAAAGGATGTAATCTCCTGCTCATCCCAAAAGAAAACCTCTTCCATTTACTGTTATAAATCTTCCTTGTGGAGGGCTTCTGAGATGAAAATAACATTTGGTGAACAGAAGAGGAAAGCCTGGAATGTCAAGCCATCATTGGAATTGGAGAAACCATGTGGTTAATCTGCAGCCTTAAATGTCTGGATGAGTCATTTATGACGGATGTGAAAGGTGGTCTGGACTGGGATCCAGTGTCCAAGAAAGACATAGTAGGTGAGAACAAAGAAAGGAGAACCACACTTGCCAAGGCTAGAACGGGGTAATGAGGATCACTTTCCTCTTCAACTGGAGTGTTTTCTGAAGGAATTTGGAGATTAGAAGTAGGGCAGGATAAGCATATAGGAGACCTTAGGGCCAAACATGGACCAGAGCATCTCTTTATTACTGTCCTTGAGGAGGAATTAGCCAAAGAACCTGCTGCATTTGTTGCTGAGAAGAGAGGTGAATAGATCACAGCAAGGTTGACCCCATTTGCAGAAGATCATGTTTGCCACTGTTTAATTGAGAGACCACTTGTGAGGCATCAGAATGGTCCTGCTGATTTTATCTGCTAGAACACTGGATTTCCCCAGTATATGCATTGCCACAAGAAAGCAGTTGGAGGAGATCGTACACTGCCAAACTCTCATTGCAAGGGGATAAAATCTGGTTCACCCTTGTTTATTGATATATCAAACTACTGACATACTGCTAATTTGGATGGCAATTGCCCCCAAAAGAAGAGTGTTCTGAAGGGCCTGCAATGCCAAAAGGGCCACTCTCATCCCTAAGATATTTATATGCAAATTGGTCTCTCCTGGGGACCAAATGCCTTGAACAGTCCGTCCCAAGAAATACCACCCCCACCCCAACTGGGAGGCATGTACAGTCAATGTGACATTTATGGGAGGAAGGATAAAGGGATGTATGTCATTGACAAACATCATCTGACTGTATCCACCACAGTAAGGATTCCTTGCAAAACTGAGATAGTTTTATAAGAGGTTGCAAAGACTGTCGATTAAAGGACCACTGTATTGCTACAGTTCACTGGAGGATTCACATGAAGGTAATCACAGCAGCCATCGATCATAGGACTTTGAGAATCACTTTTGCTGGGGGAGAAAGAACTTGTCTGATATGCAATCTCAAAGCAAAAACTCTGATTTGTGGTAAAAGAACGAGACAATTAACTGTAACTTGGTGAGTCCCTATAAACTCCAAGACTTGAACTGGTTGCAGGTGGGACTTTGAAAGATTGATTGTGGTTCCCAATGATTGGGGAAACTGAAGTAAATAATCCCTGTCTTTTTCTAGGAGATGCCTGGTTGTTGCGGTGATAAGTAAGGAAACATGCTGAATCCATGCAATCTTAGATGAGCTGTTACCACTGTCATGACACCCTGGGGGCTTCTGTGAGACAAAAGGTCAGTGCTCTGAACTCATAATGACTGCTTCCCAGCTGGAAGGGTAGGTATCTTTGAGAGTACCTGTTCATTTTCATGTGATAGTATGCATCCTGAAGATCTATGGAGTAAATCCAGACAGTCCTCTGTAAGACAAGCAGAATGGACTGAACTATGACCATCCGGAACTTGGAACTCTTTACCACCTGGTTTAGATAACTGTGATCCAAGATGGGCCTCGGGTCCCCTGCTTTCTTTGGCACTAAAAAGATCCTTGAGTAAATTCTGGATCCTCTTTGCCTGGAGGGACCTCCTGGATGACTCTTTTTTTTTTTTTGTAGCAGCTTTTGAACCTCTAGACCTGCTAACTCCCACTGATTGGTTGGAATATCGAGGAAATGTTTTCTTTTCATTGGAGGAACTTGTAAAAGGGGAATGAAATATCCTTTGGATGTAAACCTTTGCACCCATTAATCTTTTGTGATGGCTGTCCAGGCATTTAGGTACAAGGATAGGCACCCCCCCCCGACTGCCTCCAGAGAAGAACAGATGAGCACTGAATGGGTCTGTCTGAAAGGAATCTTGAGACCATTGGTTTTGCGGACCCCCTCTGCCTCATAGGTGGCATGTTTCATTTTAATTAGTTATCCCGCTGCCTATGGGAGAAAAAATCTCCACATGATTCTCAAAAGGTCCTTGAGATTTCCGTTCCCACATCTTTTTACCACCACTCTGGTTCCTACAGAAAAGTCTCTGTGGGGTAGAAAAACAGATTCCCATGGGAGACAAATTCTTTCCATTTTTCTCACTGCAGGAAAGAGTTTCTTTAACAGTTAGGCCAACCAAAGAAGATCCTTGATGTTTTAAAGGGCTCCACAAAATTGCAAAACCGCATCCAGGCATGTCTCATAATGGCTATGCCTGAACCGGCGGCCCATTAGGAACATTCAGCTGAATGTGAGATTAGCCTTGTGGGTGTATTTGATATTGATTGTAGGGTGGCTAGTTGTGAGGAAAAAATATTTTTGTTCCTCTGCCTACATGGACCCAGGGATAGAGTTAGAGAGTGCCTTAAGTAAGTCCCTCTGTAACCTAGTGAAGTGTGCTAGGTCATTCAACAACAGTAAAGCAAATGTCAATGAAGCATAAACTTACTTTCCATAGCTGTTAAACACCCTAGACTCTCTATTAGGGTGTTGAACATTGGAGCTCTGCTCGACTAGCTCCTTCTTGGTGGCTGCCGCAACAACCACTGTGCCCAGAGGGATTTTGTTAGTCCAATATTGCCTGTCTGCAGGAGCACTCAAAATATTATCTGGGTGTCTAGGAATCAGTTCTATGGTATCTGGTTCTTTCATGCTTGGCAGGCTCATCCACCATGGGGGTAACCCAAGACACAGATGGGCCAGAGCTGAAGGCTTCAAGGAACACTTGACACCTCCTGGGAAGGAGTTTGGGATGACCAAACACCTTTCTGGTGTAGGATTTCTAAAATGTCTCTGAAGGGGACCTTTCCTCTTCATCAAAATTGGAGTCTTCTGTGAGGGATTCCTGTGGGTAATCCAAGTTCCTCCTTTTGCGCAACCTCTTTTGGGTAACCTCTTCAGTAAGGTATTCTGGAGAGGTATCCGAAGAGGCAGGGAGTCCCTGAATGGAACTGCCCGGAAGCATATATGGGATGGTTGTCCCTCAGGGATAGGATGAGTAAATTCCGACATAGGATCCGAAGAAGAAACAAGATTGCATGCAAAAATGTAAGAGCAGAAACTGCTCTTGGGTGAGAGAAAACCCTCTCCACCACTTCACTGAGGACAATTTGACTGGAGTTGAAACTCCTGGCACAGAAAATTCAGGGCCTTCTCCAACCATACACTCCAAGAGAGGAGTTGGAACTGAGCTGTTGAGTACCAAGTCCCCAAGGGGAAGTGATGGCTCTGAAAGCTTTGGAGTCAAAGTCATCCCCTTGGATCTGATGCTTTGGATCTGGGACATATCCTGCTCCAGGAGAGTTGGAGCAGAATGGATCAGGGAAGGAGTTGGAGCTGAAGACAGAGGTAACTTTGGATCTGAGAGTTCAACTCTTGGAGATCTTGGATCTGAGAGCTGCAAAACAGGTCGGCTTAGAAAAAGAGTAATGACTGTATAAGGGGGAAGTTCAAGGTTTACGGATCCAATGGGAGACTGAGTCAGTAAGACCCCATCTGGATTTGTGTTCTGAGAAATTTGATAATCATCCTATCCATCTCTGCTTCAGAAGGACTTTGGGAGGACCTGATGGAAGAGGAATTGGAAGGAGCTCTAGAAGATTTCTTTGTAGTGTTCTGAAGAAAAAGAGACCTCAGTCTCGGGGACACTGGCTCCGGGAAGAATTGTGGATTTCACACCCAAGGAGACTTATAAGCTGCAGGTGTTGGATCCAAGAAAGTTAGATCCAAGCTTTAGAAATTTTGATTGGAGGCTCTGAAGCCAGATCAGGCTTGGGAGACCTTACAGGAGAGTGTTTTCTGTGCTCCCTGGGCTCCTTACATTTATAAGAGGAGGTCTGAGCCCCTAATGTAGATGTACCTGAAGAATGAGCAGAAGTAGGAATAAGGCCATTAAGTACCAGCTCTGGCACTGAAGCCAGCACAAATAGTGCAAGAAGTGTCCAGGTGTGAAGAGCCTAAACAACAGCAACACTCTGTGGGCATTGGAGTTAGGTATCTTATGCCCACAGGAAGTGCACTTTTTTAACCCAGTTGGCTTTTCAGTCATACTGTGCAAGAAAGGCAAAAGGAACAAAAGTTAGACAATGTATAGATAACAAAGGTATAGATAAAAAAAGGTATTTTTTTTAATTATTAAATATTAAATTATTCGGTTGTAAAAGGCAGATCATGTCTCCTAAATCTGATAGACTTCTTTGAAGTAATCACCAAAGCCATAGATGAGGGTAAGGTGATTCACACAGCCTATCTAGATCTCGCCAAGGTGTTCTACACCATTCCCCACTCTGGAATTATAGATAAACTCACTAAACTAGGTATAAATCCCTATGTCACAAGATGGGTTGCCAACTGGCTTACTGACAGAACCCACACTGTGAAAGTAGCAGACTCCAAATCAGACTTCAGACCAGTGACAAGTGGAGTACCACAGGGTTCAGTCCTGGGTCCTCTCCTGTTTGGTATCTACTTCACTGAAGTACAGGCTAACACAGAAGGTCTTTGGATAACTAAATTCATAGATGACTGCAAACTAGGAACCATAATTGAAACTCCTAATGATGTGGACATCCTACAAAAGGGCCTCACTGAGACAGATGACTGGTGTCAAAGCCATGGTCTCAAGCTCAATGCCAAAAAGTGCATTGTCATCCCCTTTGGTAAAAACTCTGTACCCATGAACTACCACATAGGCAGTAGCCTACTTAACACCGAAATTGTGATAAGAGACCTTGGGACACAGGTGGACAGTAGTCTCTCCTTTGATAATCACATTGCCACAGCGGTCAGTAAATCCTTCTACGTGGCACACCTCATCACAAAAGGTTTCTCATCCAGAAAAAAAGAGGTCATTGTTCCCCTCTACTCATCACTCATTAAACCCATTATAGAGTACAATGCCCCTTTTGGTATGTACCTCACAAGACATCTACAACAACTGGAAAGGCCGCAAAATTACCTCACAAAGAGGATTACTGGCCTCAAACAGATGCCTTACGCAGACCATCTCAAAAAACTCCAGCTTTACTCCGTCGCATATCGCCTACTCAGAGGCGATCTCTGCCTAACATACAAAGCTATGTCAAACTCAAAGCTGTTGGACATGCTCCACTTAAAGAAATTCCAACCCCTCCGAGCTACACGCTCAAGGGACCTAAACCTTGTCACCACAATAAACAGAACATGCTGGAGGGATAGATTCCTGTCCCAGAGAATTCCCATACTCTGGAACAGACTACCTATCTATGTCAAACAGAGCTCCTCATTAACACTCTTCAAGAAAAATCTTGATGATTGGATGGGTAATAAGAAATTCTCCCAGGGGATCACTTCTGTGGTTCTGCTTGACATGGGCACAGGAAAATAATTTTCTTGGGTGGCGAAAGCCAGGGTACCTTTTTGGCTAGGCTTGTATAGGCCCTAGGGCCAATAGCCTAGCACCTACCTATGAACCTCTGAAGAACAATACCAGCAATTGTACTACTAAATACCTCACAGTGAGGGTAAGGCGAAAGAAGAAAGGTCATCAACAATGGTAACAAAGAATACCAAAAAAAAATTGGTAAAAAGGCTAAACTAGTTAGAGGGTAAGGGAGATACTATAAAGAGGTCATAAAATAGAATAAAAAAGTTTGAAAGAGAATAATATGTAAAGTTTTTAACTCACTACACCAAAATGAGCGCAAGAGAATGCAATCCTGACCAAATGGCAGAGCGGCAAACAAGATCTGAGGTAATGCAGTAGTCAGGAGTATTATGGGTAAAGGGAGGAGCTCAAGAGTTGGATCCTAGAATTTAGAGAAATGTTTCTGAGTTGGATCTGAAGATCAGATCTGAACCTATTTGTTGAGGAACAAATGAAAATGACAACATCAGATTCTACATTTGTCCATTCTCTCATTTGTTATATAGACTTTGTAAACCGATATGTATGTTGTTCACAGCCTTGGGCAGACATTATTAGTCTTTCGTGTTTCATTACAGTTCACTTCTTCTTAGCCATTCCTTAGTCAAATCTTGGTCAACATGGGATTGCTCCAGAAGATTTCTATACTTGCTACAATATTTGTGGGCTTTCCAGTTTATTTCCTTCTCACCTGAGCCTTTTCTTTACAGTCTTTCTTTTGTTCTTTGGCACTCACACTGACTAATTTTTTGCCTACTTCTGGTTTGATTTCCATTCGTACTTTGTTTTGAAATGCTTAGGCTAAGCTAAATAAAGATGACATCTTAGACTTCTCTTCATGCTTTAGAACTTTCACTATGTTTGGATCTGATAAGGTCAGCAAATATGTACACAATCTCATAACTGCCGATCTATACTTATAGTCAATTTTGAGGAGACTCATACCTCCTTCAGAAGGATGGATATATAATATTGGTATGCACTGTTTTTTGTATAACATTTGATAAGCATGAAGCATTTTTTTTCTTCTTATCTAAATGGTTCAATGACATTTAAAAACATGCAGGTAGGTGCGTGCGTGAATGAGTGTTCCTTCTTTAAAGGTTGGGTGTCGGGCTGGAAACTCGGCACCATAAAAATCCACTGCCAATCATTAGCAGACCTGAGTTCCGCTGTGGGGACCCATAGCCGGGAAAAGCCGAAAGAAAGAAGGTATCTAAATAGTTCAATACCATTTGAGGTCAGTCATTCACACCAAAGCTGTAAGTCACAATAGGAAGAGTAAACTGATTTATAGCTTGGATTTCATTCCTAGATGTCAAAACAGTTCCCAATATTAGCTTTAGTCTTCTGAAGTATTCCTTACTGAGCTTTATTCTCATTTGCTCATGTTTTATTGTTGACCCTTCATCTATTCCCAAATATTTATACACTCCCACTGGATCAAATTCCTTCAGATAGCATTCCTGTCCCAGGTTAATATTTTCTTGGTGCTGTAGTTTTCCTTTTAGAAATATTGCTTTTGCACATTTATCAAAACCAAATGCCATTATTGTTTTCATCTGACAAAGTTTTAAACATTTGTAGTTGTACTTTCAGATCCTTGTCTGATGAACTGTACAATTTTAAATCATTCACAAAAGGTAGATAAGATGTCTTTAGACAAAGTTGATTTACAGGAGTTAAACTATAACCATAGTCTCACCTACTAAGTCAAAAGCTTAATGGGTAAGGGCAAGTCAAACAGCAGTGATGGAAAACAATCACCTTGAAATCCCCACTTTGTATTTTTATCCCTGGAATGCTAATTTGTCCTTTGTCATGGCTTAGCTGCAAACTTGTTTGCCACTGTTTCATAGTCACTGTGATACAACTGATCAGCATAGGGTGTATCTTATATACCTGAAAGCATTCCATTATCCATGACTGTGGGGTGTTTTTTTTAATATATACATGCCATACTTAAATTATTTCCTTTTTCACTACTCTGTTATGGCTATGTGTAACAACAAAGGGTTCCATATTGCCTTCTTTTATTACCTTTTTGTTCTATTGCCTTAATTGATTTGTTTTCTAAATGACTGTAAACTCCTCAGCAATTCCAGTGTATAATTTCTATATTGTCAGAAAGTGAGTCATTGGTCTACAATGCTTAGGACAGCTTGCATGTTCACTCCTAAGCAGAATTATAATTTTTCCTGTTGTTAACCAAGGTGGTGTCTGTTCAGGATATGCATATAAGAAATACATAATTACATCTAAATCTTTATGTCTTTCGGCTTTTTCCGGTTAGGGGTCGTGGTCCGCTAATGATTGGCAGTAGAGTTTTACGTGCTGGCTTGCCAGGCCTAACGCACAACCTTCAACGGAGGAATGCCCATTCATGCATGTCGCCACACAGAAGACGCTCTAACTGAGAATCGAACGGACAACGTCTAACTGGGAGGCGACAACGCTACCACAGCACCACCACATCTAAATCTTTATGTAAAGATGTTAATACTTTCAACCAGAAGTTAGGTACTGTGTTTGAGTCTGGGGTTTTCCATTTAGGAACTTTTCTTAATTTTGCCTTAATTTCTCTGACTGTCACTTCATCCCATTTCATATTCTCTACATTATAAAAACTTACTGTTTCTTTTAATTCATTTAAACATTTAGCATTGTTATTATGTTCAATAGAATTTTCATAAACACTTCTCTAAAATGTACCTCCTACTTTTTTGGCTGTGTTTCTAGTCCTTTTGCTTGATTTCCCAGTTCTCTATAAAATATTTTTGGGTCGTTATTGAATCACTTATTTTGTAGTTTTCCTTTATCTACGCACCTTCTAAATTTTTCTGCTTCTGCTGATATTTTTAGATTATTATTAGAAATAGTGAGCAATAAATCCTGGTCTGTTTTGATATTGCATGTTGTTTTTAACATGTCTATCTTTCTAAGGTTCTTGATGATCTATTCCCTTTTCCGTATTCTTCCAACAGTGATACTTCTTGTTTAGTTGCTTTAGTTTTACTATTCAATGCTTCTACAGTGGTAATCTGCCTTATTTCCTCCTTGCCCTTGATACTGTACATTCTTGTGATAATTCTTCATCCATTATTAATTTAGCTGCACAATGGTATGTTCTATTTATTTCTGCAATATCCCATGAATTTCTCTTAATAGTACTGATTGCTGCAATCATCTGTTTTACCATTCTAATGAGTCTTATTTACTTTATGTTGCCTATTTCTTTCCTCTATCTTAATATGTCTATCCATCTCTATTAAGCCAAGCAAGTCTCTCTTAGCTAATTTTCTTCTGGACTGTGAGCATCTTCCTTGCTCTCTGTTTCATCTGAGTCCTCTAAAGAAGGTTCCAGAGCATCATCCTTTGACATATCCTCTTCATAGGCACCCTGCTTCATTTGTTGTTCCTCCATATATGGACACTTTGACATCAGAGTTGCTGCTGTTTCCTGTTCCTTCCCTTGCTGTACAACTTTAACTGGACTTTTGAATGGATATCCTACAGAAGGCTTCAGTAGCAAGTCCGCTTCAGATGTATCCTGCCCCTTCATCTAGGGACCCACTGTTCCACCCATATTGCGAAAATGGCTGTGTTGGAGTCTCCACAGTAAACCTTTCACTTTGCAGATAGTCCATCACTTCACTTTCTATTTGTTTAACTTCTACTCTACTAACCTTCTTTTTACACTCTCTGTTTGAGATCTTATTTTTTTATATTATGACATTTTCCATAGCTGGATGCCATTGCCTGTATTTCCATTCAAATATCTTTGGAACTGCATTTTTATATTTTACTTTTTTTGTATATTTATGTATTGGAATTTTTTGCTTTCCCTTATTTCAATATTCCTGAAGGACCTGGGTTTTCCAGGTCAGCAGCCTGTGGAACTTCATAGTTAAACAGTTTATTTTTATTTTTAACATATTTTTAACAAACATAAGGCTTTTTCCTCTGCATATATATTGCACCATATCAGATCTCTATTTCTTTCCCATATCCACATTCATATTTCTTTATTTACTCCCGTCAAAAAACAAAAATCTGTTTTTTATTCTTTATATTTTTTCATGTCCTCTGTCTATTCTTTTTTTCCAGGTGGACCAATATTTGTCTGTATAATGTTTTTCAATGATTTGTTGTATTAAAGGACATACATTTTTTTCTTTATGTTCTGACAATTTTTCTTGTGCAAGTATTTTACTTTACTCTAATTTCTCTCTTGATAAATGTCCTATGGAAATTTTGGGATTTTTGCATAAAAGCAACAACTCCTTCCTTATCCTTAAATGTCCACTTTGTCCTCTCTATGCCTCTTTCTTGGCCTGTCAGTTTTTTTGTGTTTGATGGACTATTTCTTTCAACTACAGGAGGCCACCCCCCTGCCGCCTAAGCATAACCATGTGGAAGGAAAGGCACAAGTGATAACCCTGTTGAAGGAAAGGCACAAGTGAGTATATCAGATGTGGGCACTTTTTATCCTGGGACCTGTGCCTCCAGTCTTCTTTTTTATTTTTTGACTCAACTTTCTTCATGATACTGTAGTCTTTATATCACTATTATCTTGGTGAGATTTTGTTAAAACAGTGCTCTCCATGAGAAGGTACTCACCAAAACCTGAACATGAATTTAAGGGGAAACCTTGACTCCCTCTATTCCAATAAAATAGCCAAGATTTGGTGCACTCTACCCAAGCTCATCCACACAAATACTAACATCTCCTCTTTCAAAACAAAAGTCTAAAAGAATATCTCTGCAGCAGATGGATCTGCCCTTGTACTTCACTGGGGTAACACCTTCCTAATGTCTTCTCAACTCTGCACTCTCCTTCACCTCAATCATCTACAAGCTGTTTGCTAGTTGAGTTTTTGATAAACCTATTTGCACTACTGTAAATTTCAATATAATGTTCCTAGAACTATTTGTTTTTGCATAGCATCTTAGATTACTGTAGTATTGGACTGTGACTTTTTAACTACTGTACTGTTGTATTATGCTTTATTGTCTACTGTTTTCTTATTAATTGTTTTACTTGTAATTGTTAATTTGTCTGGAGCTTTTCTCCATGGGCTACTGGCCCAGTCGGACACTACCCGGTTAACAAATGTAAATAAATAAATACATTTCCAGCAATACAGTGATACTACTGTAATTTTATTGCTGATTTCATCTCTCCATTTGGACCCCATTCAGTTCCAGCAATACAGTGATACTACTTTCCTTTTCATGCTGATTTCATCTCTCTATTGTTAGTAAGGCAGTGTCTTGAAAATTTCCACAAAATGACTTATCTTCATTCTTCATTATGTTAGCAATACTGTCATTTATCAAATCTTGAAAAATAATCTCATTGCTCCATAGTTCCAATCTCAATGAATGATTTCCTGGAGCTTTAATACTAGATTTTTACATGTGGCCTTAAAGTTTTTATCTGTTATGCTATCCATGGGAAAAGACAGCCTCTCCCAAAAACAATGAGCATAAGGAAGAGAACCATATTCCACAGGATGCCAGTTCATTGCAAGATGGACATAAATATATGGATACAAGCAAGCCCATATGCATGCTCACACACACACACACACACACACACACACACACACACACACACACACACACACCCTATGGACAACTTGGGCATTTATCAGTTCATATATCAGCATATGTTTGGGTCATGGAAGGTAACCAGAAACACACTGAAGTCCTCATCGCAGTTCATAAAGTACAGCTTTAGCCTGCAACTGTTTTGTTAATTCGGGATTAAACTAGCAAATGCATATGCACACAGGGAAAAAACAAAGGTAATCCAGAAGGTTTAAGCCAGGTCTGGTATCCAACTTGTGACCCAGACGTGACAGGGCTAAGAAGAAACAAAGTATAAAGGATTAGTTGAGATAAAATCACTTTTGCTAGCAGATCTGGGAGACTTTATCTCTGATAGCCAATCTGTGGGAGGAATAAAGACATCTTGCTGAAGCTTCAAGAAATTTATTCAGTTAAGTAGGTAGATGCACAAGTGTTCTTGTTCTAATATATTACACTCAAAACGTTAGTTACAGACAATGGTGGGAGGGTTCAGGAGAGCTGACTAGAGGAACATCTGGGAGATGGAAAAACAAAGAGCCAGTCTCAAAGCTTAGAGGTTAGTCCCTTATTTTTTTTCCCTCAAAAATCTTTATTTGATTTTATATTATCAAATAGCACTTTCACATATGAACAGATTGCAGAAATTGAGTGTAAATAGAGTAATATCAAACATACATAAAAACTATAATACTCTTATTTACAAATTTGTCATTCATCTAAGACAGTCAAGTATTTAGTAACCTGTATGCTTCAAAAATGGTGTATACCTAGAATAAAAGTGGAATTAAATTGATAATCCAATACAATATATTTTGTGTAAACAGGAAATAAATACTTAAAGTTGCTGGGAAGATAATATGTCAAATATCTTTGTCCAGACTTCATGTAGATTAGCTCTTTTTTATTATTATAAATAACCATCTTGTATGCCATCAAGTGTTTGAAAGCCATTTGTTTAAAGTCTCCCCACGTAATTGCTAGTCTATCCATCCATTTAGAAACAATATAGAGCTTCATGAGAAGGAAAGGTGTAACAAGGATTTGCATTTGAGATGCTGATAAATCCATAGGGGGATATGAAGTAGTGTAAACTCCCAAGTGAACGTTGTTTTCATCACATCACATCTTTTGGAGCTGAATCTTTAGGGAATTCCATAATTCATATACACAGTTACAACTCCAAAATATACATATTAAGTCTGCATTTTGGCACTCACAATGTGGGCATATTGGTGAAATGGATTGTTCATTTTATGTAGAACTATGGGGTAAAATAGACATTATTTACAATCAAGTTATGTATACATTAATTTTTTCAGGGGGAGTATTCTATAAGTTATTTTAATTAATTTTTTTATTTGATTCTCCATTATCAAAGGGTTTGCTTCAATCCAATATGTAGAAAAGAGAGTATCTTTCTGAAATGTAATCACAGTTCTCAATTTGTATGTGTTCAACAACAGTTTTTCTCTAGATAACATTAGCTTCCACAAGGTTTCAAAGTTCTCTATGTCCCTGCTTTTTATATCACTATTAATATCAGAGCTTTGGCAGGCTAACATCTACCTGAAATCAGCTGGACGTATAAATTAATTTAAGTACACTTTTATCTGCTCTTTTGCATCTAGTACTGTATGTAGTTTCATAGTTTCATAGTATAGTCCTAGGCTATCTGCCCTGGGGCATTTGTAAGCCTAGCCATAGTGATGTGGCATTTGCCACCCCATGAAATGGTACAAAAATGTACAGAATAAATTTAGAATACTGTGTCTAGTAGTGACACAATGAAGGTCCCCTTATATAATAGAATTAGTTTACTGTGCCCCTGTCTAGCAGTGACACAGATGTGACCCCTGGGGTAAACTTACGATCTCCCATCCACTCATCAAGATTTCTCTTGAAGAGAGTCAGTGAGGGGCTCTGCCTAATACGAACTGGGATATTGTTCCAAAGCATGGGAAGCCTCTGGGTTATGAATCTATCCCTCCAGCATGTTCTATTCATACTTGTGCCGAGGTTTAAGTCTTTAGCTCTCGTGGTCCTGATGGACTTGGATTTTTTGAGGTGGAGCATGTCCATCAGATCCTGACTGGACATGGCCTTGTACGTCAGGCAGAGATCACCTCTGAGCAGGCGGTATGATACTGAATAGAGCTGAAGTTTCTTTAGTCTGGCAGAATAAGACATATGTTGGAGACCCTTGATCCTCTTGGTGAGGTACTTTTGTGGTCTCTCCAGCTGTTGCAAATGCCAGGTGAGGTACATACCAAATGGGGCATTGTACTCAATCATGGGTCTGATGAGGGAGGAATATAGGGGTACAATGACATCCTTGGATCTGGATGTGAATCCCTTCATGATGAGGTGTGCAAGGTAGAATGTTTTTCTAACCACTTTGGCAACGTGGGTATCAAATGAGAGGTTGCTGTGGACTTGGGTCCCTAGGTCTCTGATTACTTTTTCAGTACTCATTGGGTTGCTGTCTATGTGATAATTTGTGGGTACTTTGTTTTTCCCAAAGGGGATGACTATACATTTTTTGGCATTTAGTTTAAGGCCGTGACTCCGGCACCAGTTGTCCGTTTCGGTGAGGCCTTTTTGTAGGATGTGTGTGTCTGCTGGTGTATCGACTATGGCGCCTAGTTTGCAGTCATCTGCGAACTTTGTCAGCCACAGCCCTCCCGTGTTTGCTTTAACATCTGATAAATAAATGCCGAACAAGAGGGGTCCCAGGACAGATCCCTGTGGGACACCACTTGTGACTGGCTTTGAGTCTGACATTGCTCCAGCGATTTTAACTTTATGGGTTCTGTCCTTTAGCCAGTTTGCAACCCATCTAGTGACATAAGGGTTTACATTTAAGCTGTTGAGCTTATCTATGATGCCTGAGTGGGGTATTGTGTTGAAGGCCTTAGCCAAGTCCAGGTATGCTGTGTGGACTGCTTTGCCCTCGTCAATGGCTCTAGTGACTGTTTCGAAAAAGTCAACCAGGTTTAAAAGGCAGGATCTGCCCTTTACAAAGCTGAACTGGGTGGGGTCAAGTGTCTGTAGGTCCCCTATGTCTCTGTTTATGAGTTCCATAATGATTCTTTCCATAGCTTTGCAGACCAGGCTGGTTAAGCTTATGGGGCGGTAGTTTCCAGGGTCTGTACAGGCACCTCCCTTGTGGAGTGGGACCACTGTTGCTGTACGCCAGTGTTCAGGTACATATCCCGAAGTAAGGCTAAGGTTAAATAGCATTTTTATGTGTGGGTTTAGCTCCTCTTGGAGTTCACGTAACACGCAACCCGGGATACCGTCAGGTCCCATTGATGCTGTGTTTTTTGCTTTGTTTAGGGCGGTTCTCACTTGGACATCTGAGATGACAGGGAGATTACATTCAGCTGGGATAAGTATTTCTTCTTTTGGGGGATGAAGGAGGGGAGAAATTTGCACTGAACCTGTCAGCCAGAATGTTGGCAATATCTGTGGGTTCAGTGTATTTTTTTATTGTTGTGAACCAACTCTGAGCATATCTGAGGGTTTCCGCCCAGGTTTCTAACATAGCTGAAGAAGGCTTTGTGGTTATCTTTAGTGTCCTTAGCGATTTTTCTCTCAAAGTTGGCCTTGGATGTTTTTATGAGAGAACGTAGTTTTCTGCTAATGTTGATCAGAGATGTCTTCCCTTCATGGGATTTTGCTCTGACGTGCAGTAGCTTCCTTCTTTTGTTATACAATTTGTTTATGGCTGAGGTCCACCAGACAGGACGCTTACCTTTGGTGGAGAGTGACTTGGATTTGTTTGGGATTGCATGATCCATGCATTCTTGGAGATGTCCATAGAAAGCATTTGTGAAGGATTCGGCATTGTGGGATGTGGTATCCACTGGCACAGTGGGCTTAAAGGATACCATCTCAGTCTTAAGAAGAGTGAAGTCTGCTTTTGAGAAGTTTTTCACTGTGGTCTTTTGTGCTGGGGGTGGAGGTGGGATATGTATATCCAGGGTGATTAGTTTGTGGTCAGATCTCACTAGTGAGGGGTATACTTCCGGTGTGGAGCATTTTGTCCCCATGTTTGTGATGATCAGGTCTAGTATATTATCTCCCCTAGTGGGAGAGGTGACTAATTGTTCCAGTGCATTTGAATTTATGAATTCCAGGAACCTTTGGGCTAGGGTATTGGGGCTAGAATAATGTACCCAATCTATGTTTGGGTAGTTGAAGTCTCCCAGTATGATGGTATTTTGTGATACATTCATATCCTTCTTGAGATTGGGAGGGTGGTCTGTAACATGCTACCAGTTGTATAGCAGTTTTGCCTATGGTTAGTTGCACCTGTATGGTCTCTGATGCTTCATGTGTTGCTACTAACCTGGAGGTGTGGGTGTCCTTGATGAATATGGACACTCCCCCTCCCTTTGTGGTTCGGCCCGGGTTTTGGGGCCGAATAGCAAGATACGAGGTATAGCCTGAATATTAACTCAACTGCAGTTGTGGCTGTCTCTCTACAGAGTACTTTTTAGAATATCTGTGTAGCCATTGATAGCAGTGGGGGGCAGTTTCAGCTCATCACTGACATTCTGTCTTGCCTTATTCAAGTCGTACATTTTGAGTTATCTCTGCTTAATATCAGAACTTTGGCCAGCTAACATCTGCCTGAAATCAGCTGGACGTAGAAGTGAATTTAAGTACACTTTTATCTGCTCTTTTGCATGTAGTATTTTATTTAATTTATTTATTTGTGTTTTTCACTATCAACTGAAGTTGTGGTTGTCTCTCTACAGAGTACTTTTTAGAATTTCTGTGTAGCCATTGATAGCAGTGGGGGTAGTTTCAGCTCATCACTGACATTCTGTCTTGCCTCATATAAGTGGTACATTTTAAGTTATCTCTGCTTAATATCAGAGCTTTGGCCGGCTAACATCTACCTGAAATCAGCTGGACATATGAGTGAATTTAAGTACACTTTTATCTGCTCTTTTGCATATAGTACTGTATTTAATTTATTTATTTGTGTTTTTCACTGAATATTAACTCAACTGAAGATGTGGCTGTCTTTCTACAGAGTACTTTTTAGAATTTCTGTGTAGCCATTGATAGCAGTGGAGGGTAGTTTCAACTCAGTCATCACTGACATTCTGTCTTGCTTATATAACTGGTACATTTTAAGTTATCTCTGCTTAATATCAGAGCTTGGGCCAGCTAACATCCACCTGAAATCAGCTGGGCAAATAAGTAAATTTAAGTACACTTTTATCTGCTTTTTTGCATATAGTACTGTATTTAATTTATTTATTTGTGTTTTTCACTGAATATTAACTCAACTGAAGTTGTGGCTGTCTCTCTACAGAGTACTTTTTAGAATTTCTGTGTAGCCATTGATAGCAGTGGGGGGTGGTTTCAGCTCATCTCTGACTTTCTGTCTTGCCTTATATAAGTGGTCCATTTTGAGTTATCTCTGCTTAATATCAGAGCTTTGGCCGGCTAACATCCACCTGAAATCAGCTGGATGTATAAGTGAATTTAAGTACACTTTTATCTGCTCTTTTGCATATAGAACTGTATTTAATTTATTTATTTATTTGTGTTTTTCACTGAATATTAACTCAACTGAAGTTGTGTCTGTCTCTCTACAGAGTACTTTTAGGATTTCTGTGTAGCCATTGATAGCAGTGGGGGTAGTTTCAGCTCATCACTGAGATTCTGTCTTGCCTTATTTAAGTGGTACATTTTGAGTTATCTCTGCTTAATATCAGAGCTTTGGCCAGCTAAACATCTACCTGAAATCAGCTGGACGTATAATTGAATTTAAGTACACTTTTATCTGCTCTTTTGCATATAGTACTGTATTTAATTTATTTATTTGTGTTTTTCACTGAATGTTAACTCAACTGAAGTTGTGGCTGTCTCTCTACAGTTAGTTTCCCACTCACCCTCCCTGTTCTTGTTTTGGTGTTAATGTTGGTGGCTTTGAAATTGCCTGCCCCTCTTGTAGATTTGTATTTGGATACTCCTTCTGGGCCCATCTCATTTGCTCACTCAACTGAGTGCAGTGAGATCATATTCTGATTTCAGGCACACCTACTGTGTACAAAGAGAGCATCTGGGAAGGACAACCCCCCCGTAGCCTCTTAATCCTGCTCTGTTCCCTCCCTCAAAAAAAATATATATATATATATATATATATATTTTTTTAATTCAGCTGCTCTTACTGTAACTGTCTTAGTTGCTATTCTGCATGCTGTTATCTGTTCAGTCGCTCTTACTTTGCACTTATTACTGCTTGTTAGCAGCCTTCTAATTTACTGCCTTCTGCACTTGTTTTTTAATCATTTGTTAATTTAATTGCATTTATTTGAACTGTATTTGCCGTAGTGTTGCTACACACTCGGGTGTGCTGGCCTGCACTACAATTTGAATTGTATTTACTGCTGTTTAAGTTGCTTTTCTGTAACAAAAATAAATATTTGCTTGTTTATTGCCTTTCCTGTAACTAGTCAAGTCCAGGTACAGACTTGCTTTATCCACGACTGTTGGTAAGCTTCTGAGCCCCCCAAGCCTTTCTGTGTTGGAGGGAAGCCTTCTAGCTTATCAGTGGGAGTGGTAAGCACTAGGTAGCCTATCTACCAAGGGAAGAGTGGGTTTTGGCCCTGAAATTGTAGATTGTTGGCTGTTTGGGCAGTTTTTCCATCATTTTCTATTTTCTGGTTAAAAGCCTGTTTTGCGTTTTGTCCCTTTCTTTCCTATAACTAGTGTAGTCCAGGTACAGATTTGCTGTATCCAGGACTGTTGGTAAGCTTCTGAGCCCCCCAAGCCCTTCTGTGTTGGAGAGAAGCCTTCTAGCTATCAGTGGGAGTGGTAATCACTAGGTAACCTATCTACCACAGGAGGGGTGGTTTCTGGCCCAGAAATTATAGTTTATTGGCCGTTTGGGAAGCTTTTCCATCTCTTTCAACCTTCTGATTTAAAAGTCTATGTTTGCGCTTGTTTCCTACCTTTCCTGTTGCTAGTCTACTTTCTGGTTAAAAGCTTGTTTTGCATTTTGTCCCTGTCTTTCCTATAACTAGTGTAGTCCAGGTACAAATTTGATGTATCCAGGACTCTTTGTAAGCTTCTGAGCCCCCCCCCAAGCCTTTCTGTGTTGGAGGGAAGCCTTCTGGCTTATCAGCGGGAGTGGTAAGCACTAGGTAGCCTATCCTCCATGGGAAGAGTGAGTTTTGGCCCAGAAATTGTAGTTTATTTGGCCGTTTGGGCAGTTTTCCATCTCTTTCAACTTGCTGGCTTAAAAGCCTACATTTGTACTTGTCCCCCATCTTTTCTGTAACTAGTCTAGTCCAGGTACAGATATGATGTATCCAGGACTCTTTGTAAGCTTCTGAGCCCCCCAAGCCTTTCTGTGTTGGAGGGAAGCCTTCTAGCTTATCAGTGGGAGTGGTAAGCATTAGGTAGCCTACCTACCACAAGAGGAGTGGTTCCTGGCCCAGAAATTGTAGCTATTGGCAGTTTGGGCAGTTTTTTCCCATCTCTTTCAACGTTTTGGTTTAAAAGCCGCACTTGCGCTTGTTTCCCACCTTTCCTGTAACTAGCCTAGTCCAGATACAGAGTTGCTGTATCCAGGACTGTTGGTAAGCTTCTGAGCCCCGCAAGCCTTTCTGTCTTGGAAGAAAGCCTTCTAGCTTATCATTGGGAGTGGTAAGCACTAGGTAGCCTGTCTACCACGAGAGGAGAGGTTCTTGGCCCAGAAATTATAGTTTATTGACCATTTGGACAGTTTGTCTGTCTCTTTCAACTTTCTGGTTTAAAAGACCACATCTGTGTTTGTTTCCCATCTTTCCTGTAACTAACGTACTGGGTAGCACTAGAAATCCTTAAACTGATAGAAGCCTTCTAGCTTAGAAGAGAGACTTTGGAGTGATTAAGTATCAGTTTTCTGTACTTTCTTGCTGTACTTAACTGTTTTCCACCTAAACGCAGATTTTCCAGCATTTATTGTGATTTAAAAGTTTGTTGTTTTCACATATTGTACTTATTTCACTGCTTGCTCTTTTAAACAGTTTTTTATTTAAATAATTTGTTTAACTGTTGTAGGCTATACACTAAAGTGCGATAGCCTTTTCTGATTGTTTGTAGTCATTTAAAGCTGTGTATTTTTTTACTGTTTTTGCAAAAAAAAAAAAAAAAAAAAATCCTTGTTTCCTGCCTTTCTAAGCTGGTATAGTCCCGTTTTCAGGCTAGTGCTGAATTCAGGGCTGTGATACTAGTTTCTGAGTTGCCCATAACTTACTTGGATAGAAGGAAGTTTCTCTGTTCACCTGTGAGACAGGGGAGCTTTGAGCAACCTATCTGTCCCTGGAGGAGTGGTTCCATCCCAGAAGTTAATAGTTTATTGGCCATTTTGCGCACCGGGCAGTGGCGGTTAGCTACGGTTAAATTTATTCCCGGCTCCACTAAGTCTCCTCTTCAGTTTTTCCCTTGAAACTAGTTTAACTCTCAACCTAAGCACTCAGAAAGCATCTTACATCCCAGCACTTGCTCAGATCTAAGAGCAAGCACTATAGGTTCATAGGTTGATACTAGGCTTTCTGCCCTAGGGCATTTATAACCCTAGCCAGAGTGTGTTCGGCTTTCGCCACCCTTTTAGATTAGTTGACTGTGCCTCTGTATAGTAGGTCACAGAAGATAGCCCTTTTAAGGTTAGTTTACTGTGCCTCTGTCTAGTAGGGACACAGAAGAGATCCCAGGGGTAAACCTACGATCTCCCATCCACTCATCAAGATTTCTCTTGAAGAGGGTCATTCAGGGGCTCTGCCTAACATGGATTGGGATTTTGTTCCAGAGTGAGGGGAGCCTCTGGTATATGAATCTGTCCCTCCAGCATGTCCTATTTATTTCTGTGCTGAGGTTTAAGTCCCTGGAGCGTGTAGCTCTAAGGGATTTGGATTTTCTGAGGTGGAGCATGTCCATTAATTCTGGGTTGGACATGGCTTTATACGTCAGGCACAGATCGCCTCTGAGTAGGCGGTAAGCAGCTGAGTAGAGCTGGAGTTTATTTAGCCTAACTACATAGGGCATCTGTTTGAGTCCCTTGATCCTCTTGGTGAGTTACTTTTGGGGTCTTTCCAATTGCTGCAGGTGTTGGGTAAGGTACATCCCAAATGGGGCATTGTATTCAATTATGGGCCTGATGAGTGATGAGTAGAGGGGCAAAATGACCTCTCTTGATCTAGATGTAAACCCTTTCATGATAAGGTGGGCTAAATAGAAGGTCTTTCTAACCACTTTGGCAACGTGATTGTCAAAGGAGAGATTGCTATCTACTTGGGTCCCCAAATCCCTACTTACATCTTCCGTACTTAATGGATTACCACCTATGTGGTAATTTGTGGGCACTTTGTTTT
The DNA here is from genome assembly GCF_019279795.1 of Protopterus annectens. Classification (NCBI taxonomy): domain Eukaryota; kingdom Metazoa; phylum Chordata; order Ceratodontiformes; family Protopteridae; genus Protopterus; species Protopterus annectens. Next base: position 1,792,838,328 of record NC_056743.1, read on the forward strand.
TGCCAAAGGGGATGACTATGCACTTTTTGGCATTTAGCTTTAGGCCATAGCTCTGACACCAGTTATCCATCTCTGTGAGACCCTTTTGGAGGATGCTTGTGTCAGTCGGCGAGTTGATTATGGCACCCAGTTTGCAGTCATCTGCGAACTTGGTCAGCCATAGTCCTCCCGTGTTAGCCTGTACCTCAGAGAAATATAAACCAAACAAGAGAGGTCCCAGGACTGAGCCTTGTGGGATGCCACTTGTAAATGGTTTAGAGTCTGACATGGCACCTGCAATTCTGACCATGTGGGTTCTATCCCTGAGCCAGTTTGCAACCCATCTTGTGAGATAGGGGTTGATATTTAAGCTGGTGAGCTTATTTATGATGCCCGAGTGGGGTATTGTGTCGAATGCTTTTGCGAGGTCCAGGTAGGCTGTGTGGATTACCTTCCCTTCATCTATGGCCTTGGTGACTGTTTCAAAGAAGTCGACCAGGTTCAAGAGGCAAGATCTGCCCTTAACAAAGCCGAATTGGGTAGGATCCAGTGTTTGGAGGTTCCCAATGTCTTTGTTTATGAGTTCCATGATGATACGCTCCATAGCTTTGCAGATCAGGCTAGTCAGGCTTATAGGGCGATAGTTTCCGGGGTCCGTTGTGGCATCGCCTTTGTGGAGTGGGACCACTGTTGCTGTACGCCATTCCTTGGGTACATGTCCTGTAGTAAGGCTGAGATTGAACAGTGACTTTATGTGAGGGTTCAGTTCTTCTTGGAGCTCGTGTAAGATGCAGCCCGGGACACCGTCCGGTCCCATTGACGCTGTGTTTTTTGCTTTGGAGAGGACAGCTCTCACCTGTGCATCTGTGATGTCATGGAGGCTACACTCTGTTGGGATAGACATTTGCTCTTTTGGGGGGGAAGGGTGGGGAGTTTGCCCTGAACCTGTCTGCCAGGATGTTGGCAATGTCTGTGGGTTCAGTGTATTTTTTGTCATTTTGCACTAACTCAGAGCATATCTGGGAGTTGCCACCCAGGTTCCTGACATAACTAAAGAAGGCCTTGTGATTATCTTTAGCGTCTTGTGCAATTTTTCTTTCGAAGCTGGCCTTAGATGATTTTATGAGGGATCGTAGTTTCTTGCTAGTACTGATCAGAGATGCCTTCCCATTTTGGGATTTTGCTCTATCATGTAGTAGCTTCCTCCTTCTGTTGTATAGCTTATTTATGGCTGGGGTCCACCAGCCAGGTCTCCTGCCTTTGGAGGAGTGAGTCTTGGTTTTATTTGGGATAGCACGATCCATGCATTCCTGTAGGTGTCCATAGAATGCATTTGTAAAGGATTCTGCAGTTTGGGCCGTATTTTCCACTGGCCCGGGGGCTTTGAAGGATTCCACCTCAGTTTGTGAAGTTTGCTTTTGAGAAGTTCTTCACCGTGGTTTCTTTGGCTGGGGGTGGGGACTGGATATAGATGTCCAGTGAGATTAATTTATGGTCAGATCTTACCAATGAGGGATATACCTCTGGTATGGAACATAGAGTCTCCATGTTGGTGATGATCTTGTCCAATATGCTTTCCACTCTTGTGGGAGTGGTGACCAGTTGTTCCATAGCATTTGAGTTTATAAATTCTAGGAACCATTGGGCGAGGGTGTTGGGGCTTGAGTAGCGCTCCAGTCTATGTTTGAGTAGTTGAAGTCCCCCAATATGATGGTGTTTGGAGAGACCTTCATATTCTCCAGTGTTCTCAGGAAAGCCGAGTGGGGATACTGAGTTTGGGAGAGTGGTCTGTAGCAGGCTACAAACTGAAAGGCAGGTTTGCACACTGTTAGTTGCACATGGGTGGTCTCCGATGCTTTGTGCAGTGCCACTAACCTGGAGGTGTGGGTATCTTTGATGAATATGCATACTCCCCCTCCTTTTGTGGTTCAGTCTGAGTTTTGGGGCCGAAAAGCATGGTATGAGGTATAACCTGGTAGTGCTGGGGTGCTCTCGGGAGCCTTGAACCAGGTTTCTGTTACTGCACAGATATCGATATTCTCTATACTGAGGAGAGCCTCGAGTGCGTGCATCTTGAGGTTTAGACTTCTGGCGTTGAGCAGCATTACCCTTAGTTTCTTTTTCCTTGTGTTGTGTGGGTTTGTCTTTTGGCTAAGCTTCTGGTGTCATTCAAAGGGGATCCACTGTCTGTCAGCCTGGGACGACATGCTCGACAAGCCGCGTTGCTTCGCAAGAGACAGCTTGCACCTGTCACCCCTAGGCTTTCGAATACTGGCCAAGGCTCTTGCTGCTCTCATAGTGCCTTTTTTAGACAAGGCTCAAAAGTCAAACCCACCTCTGTAAACAACACAATTAAGAAAAAACTGAGGGTTATGCTAATCAACGCCAGGAGTTTAAATCTCAAAATGCACACACTCAAAGCACTCCTCAGTATGGAAAACATCAACATCTGTGCAGTAACTGAAACCTGGTTCAAGGCTCCAGAGAGCACCACAGCACTACCAGGCTACAACTCATACCACACGTTTCGGCCACAGAACACGGACCAAAACACAAAAGGAGGGGGTGCATCCTTATTCATCAAGGATATCTACACCTCCAGGTTAGTGGTGCAGCATGATACCTCTGAGATCATCCATGTGCAACTAACATCAGGCAAATCTGCAATGCAAATTGTGTCCTGCTACAGATCACCCTCCATGACCCAGGACCACCACTCCACCTTTCTGGAGACACTGGAAAACATGAAGGTCCTACCGAACACCATGATATTGGGCAATTTCAATTACCCTACCATTCACTGGGAAAACTACTCGAGTATAAATTCCCAGGCCCAGAGCTTCCTGGAATTCATCAACTCAAATGCCCTGGATCAGCTGGTAAACTCCCCTACCAGAGGAGAAAACATATTGGACCTGGTCATCACCAACATGGGTGACAGGTGTTCCACACTGGAGGTTTACCTGTCAGTGGTTAGATCAGACCATAAACTAATCACTCTGGATGTCCACACCCCTCCACCGCCCCCAACTAAGGAAACCACAGTAAAAAAACTTTTCTAAAGCAAACGTCACCTTACTTAAGACAGAGGTGGTAAGTTTCACAGCCCCCACGCTAAAAGATAACGCTGCCCAAGATGCAGAAACCTTTACAAATGCACTCTATGAGTACCTACAAGGATGCATGGATCCCTAGCAAAACCGAGACTAACTCCTCTAAGAGAAGGAAACCAGTTTGGTGGACCCCTGCAATAAACAGGCTATACAATAGAAGGAGGAAACTAGTTCAGAAAAAAAGCAAATCCCAAGAAGGAAAGACATCCCTGATCAGTATCAGTAAGAAACTAAGGTCCCTCATGAAATCATCCAAGGCTAACTTCGAAAGAAAAATAGCCAAGGATTCAAAAGATAACCACAAAGCCTTCTTTAGCTATGTTAAGAATCTAAGTGGCAACTCGCAGATATGCACTGAACTAGTGCAAAAAGCACAAAATATACTGAACCTACTGATATTGCCAACATTCTGGCAGATAGGTTCAGTGCAAACTTTACCCCCTCTCACCTCCAAAAGGATCCACAACAATACCAGAAAAGTGTAGTGTCCCAAAAATCACAGAGGCACAGGTGAAAACAGCCCTTTCAAAAGCAAAAAACACAGCGTCAATGGGACCAGATTGTGTCTTGCACAAACTACAGAATGAACTAACCCCCCACCTAAACACGCTGTTCAACCTCAGCCTCTCCACAGGCTACATGCCCATAGAATGGCGCACAGCAATGGTTATTCCTTTCCACAAAGGAGGGGCCACAGCTGACCCTGGTAACTATCGCCCCATAAGCCTGACTAGCCTGGTCTGCAAGGCTATGGAGCGCATCATCATGGAACTCATTAACAAAGACATTGGGAACCTCCAAAGACTTGATCCGACCCAGTTCAGCTTTGTTAAGGGCAGATCATGCCTACTAAACCTGGTTGACTTCTTTGAGACAGTCAGCAAGGCCATAGACAAGGGAAAGGTGGTCCACACAGCCTACCTTGACCTCACCAAAGCTTTCAACACCATTCCCCACTCGGGTATTACAGAAAAACTCACCAACCTGAACATAAACCCCTACGTCACAAGATGGGTTTCCAACTGGCTTACAGACAGAGCTCACATGGTAATAATAGCGGGCTCCAGGTCCGACTCTAAACCAGTCACAAGTGGTGTCCTGCAAGGCTCGGTCCAGGGACCCCTACTGTTCGGCATATACTTCTCAGAAGTACAGGCAAACACAGGAGGACTATGGCTAACCAAGATCGCCGATGACTGCAAACTGGGAGCCATAACTGACTCTCCGGCTGACATGGACATCCTCCAAAAGGGCCTTACTGAGACAGACACCTGGTGTCAAAGTCATGGCCTCAAGCTAAATGCCAAAACTGCATAGTCATCACATTTTGGAAAAACAAAACACCCACGAATTACCACATAGGTGGCAGCCCCCTTAATACAGAAGTGCTAATAAGAGATCTGGGGACCCAAGTAGATAGTAATCTCTCCTTTGACAATCATATTGCCAAAGTAGTTAGGAAATCCTTCTATGTGGCCCATCTAATTACTAAAGGGTTTGCATCTAGCAATAAAGAGGTACAGTGCCCCTCTACTCGTCACTCATTAGACCCGTCATAGAGTAAAATGCCCCATTTGGGATGTACCTCACAAGACACTTCCAACAGCTGGAAAGACCACAAAAGTACCTCACCAAGAGGATTACTGGCCTCAAACATATGTCCTATGCAGCCCGACTGAAAAAACTCTGGCTGTACTCAGTGGCATATCGCTTACTCGGAGGTGATCTCTGCCTGACTTACAAAGCCATGTCCAACTCAGAATTGATGGACATGCTCCACCTAAAGAAATCCAAGTCACTGCGAGCCATGCTCTCTAGTGAGCTAAATCTCACCACAACAATAAATAGAACATGCTGGAGGGATAGATTCCTGTCACAGAGACTCCCCATGCTTTGGAACAAAATTCCAAATTACATCAGGCAGAGCCCTTCACTAACACTCTTCAAGAGAAACCTTGACGAGTGGATGGATAACAGAAAATACACCCCTGGGATCACTTCATTGGCTCTGCTTGACAGAGGATTAGTTAATTAATCAATGGGGTGGCAAAAGCTGACACACTCTGGCTAGGCTTATAAATGCCCTTGGGCAGATAGCCTAGTACCTACCTATGAACCTATGAACCTATTATATAGATACCGAGAACATAATTCTATGATTTACCTTAGAATGATTTTGTATGCCTTAGCTAGCCTCAGATGAGTTCTTATTTTTGTCATAGAGCAATCCCGAAATGGGAAAAAATCCATAATTCTTTTATCCTTTAATAAGGGGAAGTTATTTAGGTTAAGCACTGAGTTATTAAGTTTCAGATTTGGATTGAGATGTAAGGGTTGTAGAGTTTCCAAGGCTGCTGATAATTTCAAGGCAGCAAAGAGGTTTTGTAGATTGGTAATAAAATACTTTAATGGGTCAATAATCTTATAATTTAACAATTCTTTTTTACACATACAGGGAAGTGCTTTGGGATTGAATTTGAGTGATTTTATATAGTTAAAATAAAGTGTTGTCCATATTGGTGACCAAGTGTAATTTATTGAATTATATTCCGATCTTATTATTATCCTACTACAGTTAATAATGTCAAAATACAGTCTGAAATATGGTAGGTTTAGTCCCCCATTTAGCTTCGGTCTTATTAGTTTGTAGTATGATATCCTTGCAGATTTAGGGTACCATATGAATTTAGTTAAAAATGTGTGAAGTTTTTTTAAATAAATTATTCTAGACTATCACTTGGGAGGTCATAAAAATATATGTTAATCTAGGAAGTATATTCATCTTGATTATAGCAACCTTGGATAGAAAGGGTAATTTTAGGTTATTCCACCTGTTACAATCCTGTACTATATTTTGCCATTTACTCAAGATGTTATTTTGATAGAAATCCTGTTTATTTTGGTAAAAGTTAATCCCAAGATACTTGACAGACTGTTTTATTTTGACTATGTCTAAGTGTGGATATAATAACTTTAGCTTGGGTGGACTTAAAGGAAATAAAGTAGTTTTGTTTAGATTAAGTTTGTAGTTGGACATCTTAGAGAAAGCATCAATGGCTTTCATTAGTTTAGATATATCTGAGCTTGGGTACGAGTAATAAAGATTTAAATCATCAGCAAAAGCTGTCAGGAAAACTTTACTATTAAAGACTATTGGGGGGATGTGATAAATATTCTGTTTAATAAGGAGGAAGAGTGGTTCAAGATAAGGTTAAAGAGAAACAGGGACAGAGGACAACCTTGCCTCGTTCCATTTTTAATCATAATTCTATTGGAAAGATTTTTGTTTATATATAAATTTATATACTATTTATCATAAAGTGTTTTAATCATTCTAATGAATTTAGAAGGGAAACCAAAGTAGGGTAATACTGAGAGCAAGAACCTTAAATTTAGTCTATCAAGTGTCTTATATGCACCAAACACAATCATGAAAATTGGAATTTTCTTTTGATTTGCGAATGTTATTAAAGCTTCAAGTGTAAGGGTATTGTCACATGTTTGCCTGTGAGGGGTAAAGCCCGATTGCTCAGGTGAGATGACATATGTTATGATTTTTTTTTTAGTCTATTAGCTAGGATAGATGTGAAAATGTTTATATCTATATTTATTAAGGAAATGGGTCTATAGCTCTTAGGGTGTCTAGGGTCTGCTTGCTCTTTTAATATAAGGATTGTTTTTGAAGCATTAAGGTGCATGTCATTAATCTTGTTGTTGACAATGTAAATGTACAGATGTAATATTCTAGCAATTTGTGGAAAAAAACTTTTGTAAAATTCGGAAGTATAACCATCAGGTCCAGGTGCCTTATGAGATTTTAAGTTCTTTATTGTATTAATGATGTCCTGTTGCAAAATAGGACCTGTTAAAATGTTTTGTTGCTTGGTATCCAGTTTTGGAAAAGATAGCCCCTGTAGAAATACTGTTGTTTCTTGTTCTGAGGTTGAAAGATTCTGTTCTCCATATATCTGTGTGTAGATTTGTTCAAATAGGGTCAGAATTTCAGAACTGCCAGAGTAAGTTTTATCTAAGTGGTTGATTTCAGTTATACTATGTGTAGATTTTTGGAGGGAAATTAATCTGGCTAGTACTCTAGATGGTATTTGTGCCCCTTCTGCATATTTGGCCAGGGTTATTGTTTCATGGAATGAGAGGTTTCCGGCCTTCATTAAATAAAAGTCTTTTTTGAAATTTAAGTAGCTGTTCCTCCTTTTCTTTACTAAAGCATTTCTACATCTCTATATTCAATTTATGTATGTTTACTTTGATTAGTGTTTCCTCCCTTCCCTGTGATTTTTTTGTAATGTGCTGCTTTGCTAATAAGAAATCCCCTTATTTGAGTTTTGGTGGTGGTCCATTCAATATCCACAGGGTATTTGGAGGAAGGGATTTTGTCTAATAGTTCTCTTAAGAGTTTGTTGACACCTTCTATGATATCTTGCTGTATTAGGAGGTTGGGGTTGAGGGACCAATTGTAGCCTTCTTCTTCTTCTTCTTTCGGCTGCTCCTGTTAGGGGTTGCCACAGCAGATCAACTGTTTCCATTTCTTCCTGTCCTCTGCATCTTGCTCTATCACACCAACCACTTGCATGTCCTCTCTCACAACATGGATAAACCTTATCTTAGGCCTTCCTCTGTTCCTCTTAGCTGGCAGCGTCATCCTTAGCATCTTTTTCCCAATATACTCTGCATCCCTCCTCAGCACATGTCCAAACCAACATAATCTTGCCTCTCTGGCTTTGTCTCCAAAACTTCCAACCTAGGCTGATCCTCTAATATATTTATTCCTAATATTGTCCATCCTCGTCACACCCAGTGCAAATCTTAACATCTTCAACTCTGCCACTTCAAGCTCTGACTCCTGCCTTTTTGTCAATGCCACTGTCTCCAACCCATATAACATAGCTGGTCTCACTATCCTCTTGTAGACCTTCCCTTTCACTCTTATTGGTACTCGTCTGTCACAAATCATTCCTGACACTCTTCTCCACCCACTCCATCCTGCCTGTACTCTCTTCTTCACCTCTCTTCCACACTCACCATTACTCTGAACTGTTGATCCCAAGTATTTAAACACATCCACCTTCGTCACCTCTACTCCCTGCATCCTCACCATTCCTCTGTCCTCCCTCTCATTCACACACACATATTCTGTCTTAGTCCTGCTGACCTTCATTCCTCTTCTCTCTAGAGCATATCTCCATCTCTCCAAGGTCTCCTCCACCTGTTCCCTACTCTCACTACAGATCACGATGTCATCTGCAAACATCATAGTCCACGGGGACTCCTGTCTGATCTCGTCTGTCAACCTGTCCATCACCATTGCAAATAAGAAAGGGCTCAGAGCTGATCCTTGATGTAATCCCATCTCCACCTTAAACGCATCCATCACTCTCACTGCGGACCTCACCGCTGTCACACTACCCTCGTACATATCCTGTACCACTCTTTCATACTTATCTGACACTCCCGACTTCCTCATACAATACCACAACTCCTCTCTAGGCACCCTGATATATGCTTTCTCTAAGTCCATAAAGACACAATGCAACTCCTTCTGACTTTCTCTGTACTTCTCCATCAACACTCTCAGAGCAAACATCGCATCTGTAGTGCTCTTTCCTGGCATGAAACCATACTGCTGATCACTAATCATCACCTCCCTTCTTAACCTAGCTTCCACTACTCTTTCCCATAACTTCATGTTGTGACTGATCAGTTTAATCCCTCTGTAGTTACTACAGCTCTGCACATCACCCATATTCTTAAAAATTGGTACCAAAACACTTTTTCTCCATTCCTCACACATCCTCTTACTTTCCAAGATTTCATTAAACAATCTAGTTAAAAACTCCACTAGCATTTCACCTAAACACCTCCATGCTTCCACAGATATGTCATCTGGACCAACAGCCTTTCCATTCTTCATCCTCTTCACAGCTATCCTTACTTCCTCCTTGCTAATAAATTTCACTTCATGATTCACTATTCGAACATCATCCAACCTTCTCTCCCTCTCATTCTCTTCATTTATCAACCCCTCAATGTACTCTTTCCATCTGCTCAACACACTCTCCTAGCTTGTGAGTATGTTTCCCTCATTATCCTTTATCACCTTTACCTGCTGCACATCTTTCCTAGCTCGGTCCCTCTGTCTAGCCAATCGGTACAGGTCCTTTTCTCCCTCCTTAGTGTCCAACCTTTCATACAACTCTTCATACGCCTTGGCCTTCGCCACCTCTCTCTTTTGCCATGCACCTCATCTCCTTATACTCTTGTCTACTTTCTTCATCTCTCCGACAATCCCACTTCTTCTTCGCCAACCTCTTTCTCTGTATACTCTACTGTACTTCTTCATTCCACCATCATGTCTCCTTGTCCTTCTTCCTCTTTCTAGATGTTACACCAAGCACTTTTCTAGCCATCTCTCTTACTAGCCCTGCTGTAGTTTCCCAGCTATTCGGTAACTCTTCACTGCCACCCAGTGCCTGTCTTAACTCTTCCCTGAACTCCACCTTACAATTACCCTTTTTCAATTTCCACCATTTGATCCTTGGTGCTGCCCTCACACTCATCCTCCTGTTCTTGATCACCAAAATTGTAGCCTCTTCCATTCATATCGTTTGTATCACTCCAGTTTAAATTCAGTGAGATTTTTGAAAGCTTCATTCACACAGTCTTTATGATGGTTATACAGTTTTGGTAGATTGCATTTTGGACTTTTTTACAGTAGTAATATAGAGAATCCAAAAGAAAAAACAACAGGTAAGTGAATAAGCAGTTTGCCACATCATGATTTACAGCTATTTTTAGGTACTTAAATATTGGTGGATTCTTTTTTTCCACATGACTTATGATATTCTAGCTTTTACTAGTTTGTTTTTCTGAATGACAGGATGATAAAGATTCTAACTAATTTGGCAGTATTATATTGTGTTTGAGTGGATACAGGTTTGTGTTCTAAGTACCTTTTAGTACTGAAGAAAGGAGTTTCTATAATTGTGGGCTTTTCTGAAGTTTTACTCATAGTTTAGCAGCTATGAGAGTTTGTGGTAATCTTTCATACAATTAAGGAGGGTTTAACTGGCTATGGATTAAGCAGCTGCAGGTCAGCATTAGCTTTCCGGTATAGTAGCTTTAGAAAATAGCTAGGTTAGTAGATCAAGAAGCTAAAATCAGATTGCTGAAAGAGGGTGGAAAAGAAAAGCAGTGTTTGTAGAGGGTGCCAGAAATAATTAAATTGGATGACAGGCATTCAGCAGGTATTTCAGTTTAGCAAAAGCAAAATGGCTTCCTTCATACAGAATACTTATATTCGGTGGAATGACCAACAGAAATAAATGCAGGGACATAATAATACCTATGAAGACACTTCCAAGCAAAAATCCTGAACATTCTGGATTTTGTCAAATACTTGGGAGCCATACAGATGTCGTTCCATTGCTCCCTTGTAAACTGTCTTTCCAGTCTCTCTTCCCAATATTTTCTAACCTCCTTTGATTGAGTCTTATAGTAATCAAGCAATATTCTATGTAGCTCCCGCTGTATTTCATGTAGAAGTACTAGACGGCAGTTTTCCATTACACCACAAGGTGGAGCTCCTTTTCAGGAATATAAAAGACAATTTTGAAAGTGAATGAAGAGACTAGATGACTAGCCGAAGGAGGGAAGACTAAAACACGTAGCTGAAGGGAAAAGTTCCTTGCAGCATGACTGGATTTTCTTTTCTAGTGCTTTGGGACAGGGAAGTGAAGTAGCAGATCGTGTCTGTCTCTGGCTGAAATCCTGGATGATGGTATTTTGTGGAATCAGGAGAGAATTCTGAAACCAGTAGCTCCACGCCTGCTATGATTCAGCAAGAAAAGGAGTTCCCTCGGGCCTAGTACCAAGAAGCCATAGATGATTACCAGAGTTCTGGTAGGTGATTTTCTACTTTTCTCATCAGAAGAACCACGGCGCCTGGTCACTAGGATATTCTCGATGGAGAGGCTCTGGCCATCATTTTATATTTTTATAAGATTGTGGTTCACACCCCCCCCAAATGCTTTGTGGATTACAAATAACTGTGATCCATATGAGCTCCAACTTGGGCCCCATCATGCCGGCAGCAAGACTGTAAATAGTCACTGGCCAATGAACAGGGTATAACAGAGTGTTTCATAGTTGGTCTGTTTAGAATTGATCAAGGGGGTAGAGGGTGTTAGTACTGCTGAATGACATTGCATTCTCTCATATTTGTATTGTGGCACTATAAATCTTTATTGTTCAATGATATTGCATTTTACCATGTATTGCATTTTCTCATATTTGTATTGTTGCATTATATATCCTCATTGTTCAATGACATTGCATTTTGCTCCTGTTAGTACTGCTGTCTTCAAGAATTTTGCTGCTCAATGACACTGCATTTTCTCATATATGTATTGTTGTATCATGACTCTTTTATTGCTTAATGACATTGCATTTGTTTTCCCGTGTTTGTATTGCTGCATTATAAAGTTTTACTGCTCATTAATATTGCCTTCTTTGTGCATGTTTGAATGTCAAGACTTTCTTCTGTTGAGTTCTGGGGAAGAGGGTGAATGTATGTTTTTATTGCATGCATATTGCACCTTGCTTTATTGCTAACTGGTGCACTGTTGAAATAATTTGGTTATGGTTGTGCTATTGCCTTTTTAAACTAAATGTGTCACCTAGATTAAAATCTGTCCCTCTTGTCACCTTGGTGTGTTGGGCATATAGGGGTGTCACCAGAGTCAGGTAGGAAGGAACCCATATCTCTTCAGCTACACTTGTGGGTGCGCTACATTTATATGCCACATTTGAAAGGGAGGGAGTTTAGCCTAGTTTAGTGCAGGAACACAGCCAGGTGTTGTTTAGTTGTTGTCTAAGCAGTATCCTGAAATTGGATGACTTGGTTTTATTGAATTATGTTCTTATGCATAATATTCCAAGATTTTGATATTTTGTTGGCGTATGGGGAGTCACCATGGGTATTGCTGGATTTAGTTACCTTCAGGATAAGTTTATGTGAGGATTCTAGTAGTCTACAGTTGGTATGGGGTTTGAACAAGGTCACTAACAGCTAGGCAGATATCCAGGTGATGCAGGGTAGAGTGTGTTAGAGCTAGCTGCTTAAAGGTCAATAGATTAGGAAGTTCCAACCATTTAAGCTGGTGTAATGCTGAGCAGTGATGTGATCTAAATGGATGGTTAGCAGCAAATCTGGCTATATTATTATAGCAGGACTCCTATTTATTTAAGTCAGATTTTCTTAGGTTTTTAAATAATGGTGAGGCATATATGAGGGTGGAGAGTAAGTGTGTTTTAGAAATGGAATGTTTGGTCGTGTCAGCTGGAAAAGACTTAATTCTATATAGTGAGCCTAATTGAAAGTGGACCTTTTTGATTACTAGTGTCAGGTGTTTGTCAAATTTAAGTTCATTGTCTATCATGACCCCCAAGGAGCTTAGTGTGATTTACTGGCTCTATTAGAGTACTGTATGATGAGTATATAGTGAAGGGGACATGGTGGTCTGTTTTTTTGCTACTGGTAAAGAGCATAAGCTTTGTTTTGTTAGGGATGAGAAGTTGACAATCTGAAAGGTATTGTTCAATATCTAGGAAGGATTGTTGTTTTTTTTTTTTGTAGGAGTTCAGGAAGAGAGGGAGCTGCACATATGAGAGAGGAATCATCAGCATATTGGATTATGGTTACATGTTGAGCGGCTGTACAGAGTTTGTAAAAATGGAGAAAAGGACTGGGCCAAGGAGTGAACCCTGAGGTACACCCACGGAGACAGGTAGTACAGTTGAAAATTTGTTTTGCCACTTGACTGCCTGTTGAAAGTCAGATAGACTGGAGAGGGACGACTGAGAAAGGTTCAAGGCAGCTAGCTCATTGATAAGTCTTTGGTGTGAAACTGTATCAAAGGCCTTTGACATATCAAGAAAGATATATCAGGCAAGTAGGGCATTGTTTCAGTGCTGGTTGATTGTGTTAATATACCTAACTACAGCTGTTGTTGTACTATGTTTTGGTCTGAAGCCATGTTGGCATGTGGACATGAAGTTAATTTTTAGGAGATGGTCAAGTAGTTGTGAATGCATGCATTTTTCAAGTATTTTTGCTATGGGTGAGAGAATAGTGATTGGCCTGTAATTAGTGAACTCAGTGGAGGTGCCACCTTTGTGGAGGGGGGATTATGTAAAAAACTTTCCAAATTTAAGGACATATTTTTCTGTTATAGTTCGGTTGATTAGGATTGATATGGCATAGGAGATGATGTCTACAGCTAGTTTAAAAAATTCAGAAGGGAGATGGTCAGTGGTGAGGGAAGAAGGTTTAAGTTTAGATATGTATTTTTTTATTGTTGAAGTTTGTATCGGATTTATGGAGAATGAATTAAGGTGGGGGGGAGTTAAAGGGGTATTGCTGTCATTCTTAATAAGGGAAAGAACATAGTTGATAAAACGTGTATTAAATTGTGAGGCTATACTATCAGTGGAGTTTGTTGTGAATGGAGCTGGGGTAGTGGACTGGCAAGGTTTTAGCAATTGGTTGATAGCTCCCACTGAACTTCTGGGAATTATTTTGGTGCTTTTCTTGAATTATTGTATAGTATTGTTTTTTTATCATGTTTTATTTGTTTTTTGGCTTGGTTTCATAATTGGCAGTAGGTATGAACGGATGTTTGGTTTTGGTCTTCTGTTATAGGTGCCATGCTGTGTCTCTCTGTCCGAAGATCATTTCTGTTTCAATAGTGAGCCATGGTACGGGTTAAGATTTTGCAAGTATTTTCCTAAGGAATGCTGTTAATTGTTAAACTGCTAGTTCTAGTTGGAGATATTTTAGTGGGAATCAGTGACATTGCTGTAATAGGGTTTTGAAGGACTCGGGGGAGAAGTTCCTTTTGTTGTGAATATGTTTGTAGAGGGTGGTACTTAGAGGGCATGTGTGGTGTTTTAGTAGGTAGGTGTGCAGGTGATCACTTGGGCTGTCTGGAAGACAGCCTGACTGGAAACAGAGCAGGTTTGTATAAATTAGGGTCCAGTCTAGGATTTTGATTTTTGCTGCGCTTGTCACATTTAGTAGGAGTTTGTAATTAGTTGACTGAAACCACGGAGGTTTATAAAGTTTGAAGGATTGTTGGAGGAGCATGTAGTCCAGTCTGTATTAAAATACCCCATTATTATGATTTCCTGACTGAAAATTAATGAACACCAGCAAAGGAAGACCTCAGTAATAGCTGGTTTGTTACCTGGTGGGATGTAAATGGCTATTATAATGATGTGTTTATTAGGGTTTATGTGAAGGAGGGAGATGAGTATTTCTAAATTAGCTAGGTCAGTGGGATTGTTATCATGTCTTTAAGTTTCAGATTATCCTTGTATATTATTGCTATGGTGCCATCATGTTTATAGGTCCTAACTTATCTGTGGATATTACAGCCATGGATATGTAACAGGTTTATCAGAATGGGATCCAACAATACCCTGCATGCAAGGCATAGATCTCCAGCCTGTAGGCATAGATCTCAACAGCCTGTAGGAGACAGAATACAGTGATAGCATCTTGAGGCGGCTTGCACAGGACATGTTACTTACACCCTGTATTTTTTTTAGTGAAGAATCTCTGTGGAAGTTTCAGTTGTTGGATATGCCAGGTTAGGTACATATTAAAGGGGGCATTGTACTCCATGATAAGTCTGATAAATGCCAAATACAGTGGAACAATGACTTCCTTGGACTTTTGTTTATAAGTTGCACCACATATAATGATTTCCTCACTACTGTAGACACATGATGGTCAAAGACTAGACTACCGTTTATGTCTTTCCCTAAGTCCCGAACTACTGGGTCAACTCTAAGGGGTGTGTTGCCAATATGATAGTAACAAGGGGTGGATAACTTTCCAAGGTATACTATTATGTATTTCTTGGCATTTAGTTTTAATCCATGGCTCTGACACAAGTTGTTTGTCTGTGTCAGCCCTTTCTGGAGAACATTTGTGTCAGTGTGGGATTCAATAACAGCTCCTAATTTGCAATCATCTACAAATTTAGTCAGCCAGTGGCCCTTGACATTGGCCTTGACTTCAGAGAAGTAAATGCCAAAAAGGAGCTGTCTCAGGACTGATCCCTGAGGGACTCCATTTGTGACTGACCTCTTTATAGCCTCTTTGTAGAGGTGGACTTCCCAGTTCTAATTTCCTGGGTCCTTTCTGTGAACCAGATGGCTATTCACTGGGTGACATAAGGGTTTGTACTTAAACTCCTGAGTTTGTCAACAAAACTTGAGTGGGATATTGTGTCAAATGCCTTGGCTGTGTCAAAGTAGGCAGTGTGAAACATTTTGCCCTCAATCAATGTTTTGGTGACCTTCTCAAAGAAATCCACCAAGTTGAGTAGGCATGAACTACACTTGATGAAACAAAATTGGGTTGAGTCCAGTGTCTGGAGGTTTACTATATCATTATTGATCATTTCCATGATAATTATTTCCATGGCTTGGCATGTGTGACTAGTGAGACTTATGGGTTTGTAGTTTCCAGGGTCTGTAGATGGCCCACCTTTGAGCAGAGGGATAACAGTTGCTGTTCTCCACTCATGAGGCACAAAGCCTGTTTGGAGGCTACAGTTAAACAGCAATTCCAGACGGCCTGATAGGTCATGTTTCATGCTATTTAGAAAGCATCCTGTGATATTGTCTGGGCCCATTGATGCAGTGTTCTTGGCCTTAGACAAAGCATTAAAGACATGTTCCCTGGTGATAGTAGAGGGCGTTATATTTGATGGTATTTCCTGAGCGAAGGTTGAAGGGGAAGAGAGGGGTAAAGTTGGAGCTGAATTTGTCCTCCAGTAGGTTTACTATATATTCTGGCTCAGTATAGGTGGCTCCATTTAAAATGTGCTCTGCACACAACTGCGTATTGCCTTTGAGGTTGTGGACATAGCTAAAGAATGCCTTGTGGTTGTCCTTGGCCTGAGAGGCCAAATTTACCTCAAATTTGGCTTTGGTAGACTTTATTTGTCCTCTGAGTTGTTTGCTTAGTTTGATGAGAGTGATGTTATCCTACTTGGTGCTGCACCTCCTAATTTTTGCCATGATTTTCTTCCTTCTGTTGTACAGCCTAATGGTTTTGTGATTCCACTAGTATGGCTTGTTTTTTGAGTTAGTTCTGTACTTATTTTTTGGTGGTTACAGTTGCCTCTATGCAGCTAGTTTTTGTGAACATTTCTGCAATGGCAGCAGTGTTCTCAGAGTTTGTTGGGGCATGAAATTTTGCCAGGTTATCACTTAATAGCAGGAAGTTAGCCTTAGAGTAGTTCCTGAAAATTCCAGGGTTAGCTGGGGGTCCAAATTTTATTTTTACTTCAAAGGAGACCATTTTGTGGTCTGAACTTACCAGGGAAGACATTACATAAGGGGTGTGCAGCACTCTCCCATATTAGTGAGAACCAGATCCAGTATGGTTGCACCCCTGGTTGGTGAATTGATAATCTAGTCCTGGAATCTCTGTGCCTGTACATTTGGTGTTGTATAGGCTTCCCAGTTAGTAGTGGGGTAATTAAAGTCACCCACGAATATGGTACTGGGTTGGATGGTGAGTGTTTCCAATAAGTTTAAATAAATGGTATGGGTTCCCTGGGTCATAGAGGGGAAACTATAGGTATAAATATAGGTGATTTGAATATGGAGAAGCTCAAGTGCATTGTCCTGTTTGATCAGCCTTGAGGTATATTTATTTTTGATGTAAATCAAGACATCTCTGTCTGTGTAATAGATAGTCTAAATGTGTGAAAGGCATTATAATCTTGCACTGTTGGTGTGCTATCTGTGGCCTCAGACCATGTCTCAGTGACCACAGAGGTGTCAGCATTCTCTAGGGTGAAGAGAGCTTCTAGGGAGTGGAGTTTTTTTATTCAGATTCCTAGCAATGAGCAGTAATACCTTTATATTTTCTTGGTTTTGCTTTGCTGCGTAAGAAGTACTTTTACTTTGACATTGCCAAAAAAGGCACTATGGGGGAAGACAATGTTTTAGCTAATATTTGAAAGTCTAGAGGGAGAGGTGCAGACCATCCCTGGCAAAGCAGCGTAGTCTGTTTGACTATCTCCTTCCATGCTGACAAATATTGCACCCCCTTAGAATGATGCCAGAAACTAAGCCAATTATTAAAGTCAGTCATCTTTTGTTCGTATTGTGGCATCATCCTTGGAGAAGGTAAAATGCTGCTCAATACTAGGCTCATACTAGCTTGGGGCACATATTCTGAGAGCTCCATGATGTCTCTTTTCATACAGTCTAGGGAGGTATATCTCAGGTCATTTACATCCACATGGACTATGACTGAGTCATACTGGTAATTCTGGTCCAGTGATCTGAGTGCTTGTGTAATGTGACGGATCCTAGCTCCTGATAAGCAACTGAGCATGGTTTTCTCCTTACTCAGCCTGGTGAGATGGACATCAGTATGTGTCACAATGCAGTCCCCAATAACCAGAATGTTGGATTGTGTGGTAGCTTGCCTTATGGGCTTAGAAGTAGAGGCTCTATGAGATGTGGCTATATATGATGATGTGGGTGTTGTTTTGAAAGAGTGCATTCAAGGTTTCTGAGGGTATTTGTTATGTATATTTCATCTAGGTGGTCTTTGGGGTTTAGGAAGGTTACATTTAAGTGCTTCCGCATATGTGGGTCTATATGTCTGCTTTGCATTGTGTGTGATGGGTGTAGTGTGTGTACTACTGATAATCTTACTGACATTAGGATTAGTTTTATGTGAAAGCTTTGCCTCCAGTGACATTGTGTAATACATCTCTCACATACCATAGCAGTTTGTTTGAGAATTAACTGGTTGTCAGTAAACATGAAGCAATTTCTACATTGCCTCAGGATGCCCATATCCAACAAGCTGTTAATAGATATAGTAAGAAAGTTCATATCCATGGCAGCAGACTCTTTTTTATTGATTAGATAACTGGAGTGAGAATATAAAGCAATGTCAGGAGTATCCCGTTTGCAACTCAGGAGCAGTGCTTGTGACTGCAAACTAGTTGTACTGTGTGCAACTAGGTAATGGTGAAATGTCAGTCATGCTTTTACAGGAAAAATGTCACTCAGGATGTCTGTGCTTATACAGAACACTGCCAAACACTTCAGGGTGAAACTAATAAGTAGACCCTGATGATTTATCAAGGAGGTATTTGGGTAGATTTTCTGAAGTTAGAAACAAATCAAGCAGTACTTACTGAAAACAAAGAATTAGCTTGTCAATAATGATGAAAAGAGGGGAGACTCGTGAATGGCTACTGCCTGGCTACCACTAGTGCTGGTCTCACAGCAGCTTCACTCTGCTGGGATATGATGCTCCTTGAAGCAAAACATTAGCACCAATCCCAAGATGAGAATAAGGCCACAGCCTATTTGGTGATCTACAGTCTTGTCCCAGATTATGCAAAGGTCTGTAGGCTTGTTCATAGGTTCATAGGTTCATAGGTAGGTACTAGGCTATCGGCCCAAGGGCCTAAGTAAGCCTAGCCAACAAGGTTCCCTGGCTTACGCCACCCAAGAAAGTTCATTTCCTGTGCCCCTGTCGAGCAGAGCCACAGAAGCGATCCCCAGGGTGTATTTCCTATTTCCCATCCACTCATCAAGATTCTTCTTGAAGAGTGCTAATGAGGAACTTTGCTTGACATAGACGGGTAGCTTGTTCCAGAGTATAGGAAGTCTCTGGAACAGGAATCTATCCCTCCAGCATGTCCTGTTTATTGTGGTGACAAGGTTTAGGTCCCTAGAGCATGTAGCTCGGAGGGATTGGGATTTCTTTAGGTGTAGCATGTCCAACAGCTGTAGCTTTATGTTAGGCAGAAATCTCCTCAGAGTAGGTGATATGCTACAGAGTAAAGCTGGAGTTTATTGAGACAGTCAGTGTAGGGCATCTGTTTGAGGCCAGTAATCCTCTTTGTGAGGTACTTCTGTGACCTTTCCAGCTGCTGCAGATGTCCTGTGAGGTACACTCCAAAAGGAGCGTTGTACTCTATAATGGGTCTAATGAGTGCAGAGTTGAGGGGAACAATGACTTATTTTTTCCTGGATGAGAACCCTTTTGTGATGCCGTGTGCCACATAGAAGGATTTCCTGACTACTGTGGCGATTTGATTATCAAAGAAGAGACTACTGTCCATCTGGGTCTCAAGGTCTCTTATCACACATTCGGCATTAAGTAGACTGCAGTTTATGCGGTAGTTCATGGGTACAGAGTTTTTACCAAAGGGGATGACAATGCACTTTTTGGCACTGAGCTTGAAGCCATGCCTCTGACACCAGGCATCTGTCTCAAGGAGGCCCTTCTGTAGGATGTCCACATCATTTGGGGACTTGACTATGGCTCCTAGTTTGTAGTCATCTGCGAACTTCATTAGCCAGAGGCCTTCTGTGTTAGCCTGTACTTCAGAGAAGTAGATACCAAACAGGAGAGATCCCAGAACTGAACCCTGTGGTACTCCAATTGTCACTGGTGTGAAGTCAGATTTGGAGTCTGCAACTTTTACAGTGTGGGTTCTGTCAGTGAGCCAGTTGGCAACCTATCTTGTGACGTAGGGATTTATACCTAGTTTAGTGAGTTTAGCTATAATTCCAGAATGGGGGATGGTGTCGAAAGCCTTGGCGAGGTCAAGATAGGCTGTGTGAACCACCTTACCCTAGTCTACAGCTTTGGTGACTGCCTTAAAGAAGTTGATCAGGTTCAGAAGGCATTACCTGCCTTTCACAAACCCGAACTGGGTGGGGTCCACAGTTTGGAGGTTACCAATGTTTTTGTTTATGAGTTCCATGATGACATGTTCCATGGCCTTGCAGACCAGGCTGTCAGGCTAATACGGCAATAGTTCCCAGGATCAGTAGTGGCTCCCCCTTTGTGGAGTGGGATAACTGTTGCTGTGCGCCATTCAGTGGGCACATAGCCTGACGTGAGACTATGATTGAACATGGTGCTTAGATGAGGAGCCAGTTTGTTCTGAAGTTCATATAAAATGCAGCCTGGGATGTTGTCCGGTCCCATGGATGCTGTGTTTTAGGTTTTAGAGAGTGCAGCTTTTACCTGCATAGATGTGATTAAAGGGACTCTGCATTCTTCCTGTATAGATATGGGCCCTTTAGGGGCTTAGAGAGGGTTAAAGTTAGCACTGAACCTATCTGCCAGGATGTTGGCAATATCAGTTGCTGTAGCCTTTTCTTGGTAGATTCCTTCAATAACAACCAGGCCAATCAGGAACGTCAAGCACAGGCACTCACTGTCCAATCAAAACAGTCAGGAATCAATGCACTCTGCTCTTTCTCTTACCAGGAGCAAAACATAAGCAAAAATTCCAAGCTTGCACCTATCACACAGTTATTAAGCTTTCCGGTGATCATCACTCTCCAGGAAATAATGTCCCTGTGCTCCTTCTTGCCAGGAACAAAACAGAAGAGCTAATCCCAAGATGACTACTGACAGGCAGAATGTGTGCTCTCCAATAATTGGTGGACTTGGAGTAGATGTTGTAGATTTTAAAGTTAAGATGGAAAAATGGGTTAATATCCTAAGAGCTGCAGTGTGCACTAAGCAGTTAGATATGAAAGAGGGGGTAACTAAGCTTTAGCTATCTAAGTGGGGAGACACTAATTATAAAACAGCAAGATAGATTGGAAGGAGGTAAGCAGTTTGTATTCTGGTTCTGTGGAATACAGTGGGATGACCAATACATTTAAATAGTTGATAATTTTGTGCTTACTCACAACAGCCAATAAAAGGGGAGCGGGAAGGCGATATGTTGTCAAATTAACATAAGGGGCAGGCAACTAGAAAGACAGTTGAGTCTAAAAACCACAACAGCAGTGGGGATGGAGGGTGGGGAAATAACTTAATTTCTGATTGACTCACAAAATACATAGCTGTAGTCTCTTTCCTAGTTTAAATATGCAAGTAAAAGCGGAATACAAGTAAAATACAGTGTAAAGAAAACAAATAACAATATAAAAATAGATGAAGCCAATGAAGTGAAACAAAATATTGGAAAGCAAAAGCAAACTAACCTTTCTCTAACAGCAAGTTGTGGTATAGTCTGAGTGAGCTTTTCCTGTAAAGCCTTGAAATGTTTTATTTTACCCCTTAAATAGAAGGTTTAGTTCCTAACTCCACCCCCAGTTCACAGATAATTACCCTTAATTGACTTGTTCTAATTTCTGGTCAAATAATATCCTTGAATTTATAAGTCCCTTATTTTCTTCACCAATGGCTCTAAATATAAAAAATGACAAAAGGGAAAGAGGACATCCTTGCCTGGTTCCTCTTTTCAAACACAGCTTATCAGAAGAGAATCCCCCCCTTAATTCTTGCCTCCAACCCTTTATATATCCTCCTAATTAACTCTATTTATCTAGCCGGAAAAACAAATGCTTCCTATGCCCTACTCATAAAATTCCAGGACATGCTATTGTATGTTTTCTTAGTATCAAGCCCCACCAGCAACAGTGGTATTTTCATACATTCTGCTTCCTCCAGATCATCATTATTATATTAATGTTGTCAAATGTTTGCCTTCCCTTCACAAAACCACACTGAGCTTTACCTATCAATTTTGACAATGCCTTTGTCATTCTCTTAGATAGTATAGACAGGCGCACTTTATAATCATGGTTTGAAAATGAGATGGGTCTATATGAAGCTAGATGAGAAGGCTATTTACCTTCTTTGGGTGATACAGTTACCACAGCTTTTTTCCAAGATGCTCATGCCTCCCCCCTTTTAGTATTACTTTTAAAAAAAACCTTCCAGATCTTTATCACTTTCTTATCTCCCAACTTTCAAACTTCCACAGGAATATTGCCTGTTACTGGAAATGTCACAACTGATTATAGATCACCATTTTTATCTCAAGTCTTCCTTTCTTGGCTATTAACTGTGAGCCCCATCTTCCTCTAACCTTGGTATAATTACATCATCAATAATTATTTCCAATAATACTTTTTCCTGATTTCCCCATACCTCTGCTTTATACAAATGTTCATGCAATTTCTGAAATATCTCTAATACATCTATAGTTTATTTTTCTTGTTATAGGCTCCTTAAGGTGGGTGACAACCCTTTCTACTTTCTGTTGGCAAAGTCACTGTGTTAAAAGGTTTTGTGCACTGGAATTGTTAACAGCAACCTTTCTAAATTCATGCATATTATCCAAATACTTCCTTAATTTCTCTTTAGCACTCTGTAATTGCTTCTGTTCTCATTTTGTAGATTCCCCTTATTCTGCAATAATTTAACCTTTGTCAACCACTCTATATTCTTATTAGTTTTCCCATTTATCTTTCTCTATTCCTACCCTATTTCAACTCCATTTTCACTTCATCACTCTCACCTTACTATCCATTCTTAAGAAATTTGTCTTCCCTAATAATATTTAAAACATTTCCACTACCCATTCCTTAAATGCCTTAATATTTAACAAGCAAGAAGGAAGGCACCAGTCTCATTTTTACTTCATCACCTTGCATCTATCTTAGTTTTTATTGATGCATTATCTGAAATAATTGTTGAATGTCTGTCAATTAAATACACATGTTCCAGTGAATTACCATTTCTGTCCACTCAAGCCCAGTTAATGTACCTCAGGGAATAATATGTAAATTTTGTGCCGAGTTCCTACTACTGAATTCATGTCCTCCATGTCAGATATTACCATAAATTTCTTCAGAAATGCACTCTCCTTGATCTATTTTTTCTTGTAAGTTCCCCTGATACCTCCTCATTATTGCAAATCAAATTTCAGTCTCCAGCTGTAATATTCCCTCTTGAAAGCTGGTTATTTCTCTCAAAATTTTAAGCTCCATAATAGCAGTTTTGGGTGGAATATAATTACATGTCAGAATAATCATCCTTCCTTGCCAATAGCCCCTTGCATACACAAATCTACCATTATTTAATTTCCCTCCTCTATATATCACTATTGTAGTCCCTATAGCAGTTAGTATTATTATTCCACTTTTCCTCTGTCCCAATATTCTGCTGAATGCCATTTCCGAAATGCTTTCTTTGTCAAATTCACATGTTCTAAACATATGTGTCTCCTGCAACTTGGTTATTTGCAAGCTACATTTCTTAATACAATTCAATACTCTTTGTATACTTGTAAGGCCATGCACATTCCACAATAATATGCACAGACTAGCCATTATAATAGAAAGCTCTTACTCCATCCTGCTATACATGGCAGTTCTTTTGAATGTGTTCTTCCATCTTTTGACTTACATGTACACACTAATAATTGGCAGGCTGATCTTTTAAGCAGTTGCTTCTTCTCATCTCTGTTTTAACCTATACCACATTTTTACAGATTTCTTGCTTGAATAAAAACCATCAAACAAAAAAAAATAAATGTGTTTTCAGAAACCTCATTTCCTTTTAACTTAGAAGAAACACACAACAGTATATATATATATATATATATATACATATATATATATATATATATATATATATATACATTTTCAACAAATTAAGTTTACCCCTCCAGATAGGAGCAGCTGACCCAAACCAACAGCTAAAACCACAGGCACTACCTAATCTAAAATTAAGGTCATCCGTTCTAGTTTGTTGATGTCAATTTGTTGATACAGTTTATTTTTTTTATAAATGTAAAATTGCCTATGTCACAAGTGATAATTCAATAAAGTGCTTAAAAGCAAACAAACAAAAAAATGTTGCCCATGCTACAGTGCATGTTACAGCCTGTGCTCCCACATGCACTGATTGCATTCTTCAGTTATCTCTATTTACCCTCAGATGGGAAAAACAACTTGCATGTTTTCAGTAAACAGTAACCATGAAAATAACAACATTTAAATACATAAACTAAACCGTGCCATTATGTTAAATGCATTAAATTATTAAGACTGTTAAGCAGTTACTATTTCTTATTCACTTTCTAGAGGGTCAAAATTTACTTATTTTTCACTGAACTGCTTTTCAATGTTCTTTTAAATGTTGTATTTCTCTCAGCAAACAGTGCTCAGAAATCTCAGGATTAATTGCCTGCACCTGCCAGACAGCTTGTCTCCAAGTGAAACAGTCCACAATCAGAAAAAAAAAAACAGTTAACTTTGCAGATGCATGAAAGATATTTTGTAAGTTTCACCCAGAACACAAGGTCAGCTGCCTGCACCTGCAGACATCTTATCTCCCACTGCGAGCATTTTATAATGGAAAATAAAAGAAGCTAATAACTTACTTGTTGCAAAAAAATACTATTTTCCATTCTTGCTATCATACTGCATTATATTTCAAGTCTACTTGCTTATAAAAGTGTCTATAGCTTAAACCAAGGGCATTAATATAGATATCCATCCTTGTAAAAAGTGTGGAAATTGCTATACTAATTCTACATATACCAATACACTTATACACTCCACCCCACCCCAGCAGCCAAGATCACAGCATTATATTAACAACTTGCTTCTGATCAGCCTTTCTTATCTTGTTACTGTATAAAGCTCATACATCTTACAACTAAAAATACTTACTTTAGAGTCTTCCATCATGGTTTCTAAATTACCTTAAGCATCATGGCATATGGTATTTCCAGAAATGTCCTTGTTTCCTTTCTGTTGGCACTTGTTTTCTTGTGCTAAATTTAAAATTATAGCCTTTGTGAAATATTATTTTCCACTATGCAACATCAGCAAAAGTTCATTGAACTTTACCTTCTTTGATGTCAAATTAGTGGGTGCATTTGTGTGTATCATAGTCTTTAAGAGACGCAACACAATACGTGTGGAGTCCTGTCCATTAAACTCTATGAATGCACCTCAGCCTATCCCTCAAGTCTTGTCAGCAAAGGATGTAATAGAACTATGTGGGTATATTCCTACTCAAAAGTTTATGAAGCTTTTTTATTAAGAAACAGCCCACATACTTTTGTTAAGATGGGGGTAGAAAATACATTGTAGCACTTAATTTAGAAAGTGCAGCACTGTATAGTCAATCCACAATGGAACCATTAATATCTATAACATGCACAGTAGTCAGAGATAAAATGCAGATTTTCAATCACATTTTTATACAAATATTAAATATAAGAATAAAATCTGTTTAGTTATAGTTGCTTCTTCATTCCTTTTAGTGTTCTTCTAAACATTAATGAATACAATGGGTTATATGCTTTACAATTCACCCACATGTTTAACAAATTCAACCAAATACCAGTCTTTCTCAACTACATTTTCATAAAAAAAAAACATGATTTTTGTCAAATCCTATATCAAGTGGAGTACTCCTGGTTCTTCTAGTGAGGTCCTGATTTTTTCTGTCTCTCAAGCATTTTCCTTTGGAATAATTGAAAAGGTTTCATTGGCAAATCTGTCTACGGACATTGCTGTTAGAAGAATGAGAAGTAAAACTGTTTTTTGCTAAACAGTTGCAGGATTCTTCCCAGCCAGAGTTTTCTCTTTTCTATTTCTGGTTGATTTTCACTCAAGCTCTCCAAATTTCTTCTTTGCTGGCATCAAGCAGTGTAATTATTATCCAGTGACCACAGCTGACTCAAATTGACTGCTCTGCAGGCTGGCTCACTTCATTCCACACTCAGGTATTGTTAATAATCTGTTCTATTGCAAAATTCCCCAAAGCAGGCAGAAGGCAGCTTGATATGCAGCTAAATCCAAAAACTTGATGAACCAGCATGTAATCGTACCAAAAAACTTTATTGCAGAGAAAGAAAGTTAGCGCTTCCACGGTAATACCATACCGCTTCTTCAGACAAACATGAATGGGGACAGAATAACTTATATGCAAATTACATCATCTCAAATAGTTTGACAGCCAATAGAACAAACATTCATGCAGCCACATTCTCAGCTTAAAGGCATATAAAGTAGATAATATTTACTAGCATAAAATCTGATAAAAAATAAAAAATAATAAAAACATTAGCACAAATAAATAAAACATGAAAGATATTCATAACTATGTAAACAAACAACAATAACCACCCTACAAACATTTATTCTTTAATACAGGCTTAATGGGGACATGATCATTCAACCCCACAGCTAGGTGTGCCCCCAACCTCAAGATTCACTCTAACTCGACCACCTCAGTACGAGTCACTATATCACCACCTCGCATACATGGGCTGATCACACATAATACCTGGAAGATAAAGTTGTGTTCAGGGTCAATAGACAAAACATGTTTCGCTAAGGCACTAAAATCATATTGCTTCTTCATGCAATCCACATGGTCCCTAATTCTTTCTTTTAAGCTCCTGTTCATCTTACCAATGTAGAATTTATAACAACACTGACAATGTGCTAAATAAACCACATTCCTGGTGGAGCAATCAGCAGATGCCCTCAACTTCCACAAGTAACCCGTGACAGGGTGCCTAAAGAACCTAGACTCGTCCACAAACTGACAAAAATTGCATTTATGACATTTAGATGTACCTATCAAAACCTGGGATCCAGACATAACATGTCTAGGAAAACATAACTTGTTGCCTTAAATTACTGTGGTTCTTATATACAAATCTAGGGCCATCTGCTAATATATCGGAACATCTGCTGTTAGTCTGTAAAATATGCCAGCTCCTGGTAACTATATCTTTCACCATATTTACACCATGGGAAAATTTAAAAACAATGGGAGGACAACAATACCTACGAGGTGATCTGATTGATTGCCTATACAGAGCAGAAAAATATGGACACGCTCTACTCTCACACTCGGTTATTCTGGCACACGCTTGATTAACTTCACCTTGGGTGTAACCCCTGATGGCAAACACTTTCTTCAAATCTGACAAACTTCCTTCAAAGTCAGATGTAGTACATGACAACCTCGAGACCCTGAAGGCTTGACCTCTCACAATGTTCCCAAATATATGTTGTGGATGCATACTCCGCCTATGGAGATATGATGGTCTATAACAGTCCTTCCTATGCATCCTGGTCAGCATTTTGCCATTGTCCAGCTGGGTGTTCACATCGAAGAAATCAACAGTGACTTGGGAACAAGTGAGGGTAAATTTCAAAATATTACTATTATTGTTTAAAGAATGAAAAAAACAAGTCAAGTTCTCGCTTGTTGCCTTTCCAACCAATAAACATGTCATCAACAAAACATCTATATATGGCAATATGACCTCTATGTTGTCCCAATACATGATGGAATTCCCATTCTGACATCACCAAATTCTGTGTGATCACACAACTTTGTCTTCCAGGTATTATGTGTGATCAACCCAGGTCTGTGAGGTGGTGATATAGTGACTTATACTGAGGTGGTCAAATTAGAGTGGATCTTGAGGTTGGGGGCACACCTAGCTATGGGGTTGAATGATCATGTCCCCATTAAGCCTTTATTAAGGAATAAACAGCTGTAGGGTGGTTATTGTTGGTTGTTTACATATTTATGAATATCTTTCAAGTTTTATTTATTTGTGCTAATGTTTTTATTATTTTTTATTTTTTATCAGATTTTATGCTAGTAAATATTATCTACTTTATATGCCTTTAAGCTGAGAATGTGGCTGCATGAATGTTGTTCTATTGGCTGTTAAACTGTTTGAGATGATGTCATTTGCATATATGTCATTCTGCCCCCATTCATGTTTGTCTGAAGAAGTGGTATGGTATTACCGTGAAAGCGCTAACTTTCTTTCTCTGCAATAACGTTTTTTGGTACGATTACTTGCTGGTTCATCAAGTTTTTGGATTTAGCTGCATATTGAGCTGTCTCCCAGCTTTGGGGAATTTTACAGTTTTACAGTTTCATTTGGTTGCTGCTGTTGGGTTTGTTTTTGTTGTTAATAACCTGTTCCAACTAATCCCTATGTAACTCGGTGGCAGCAAATTGGCTCATAAATAGAACCCAGGAAATTAGGATGAGTGTCTCCATCTTAACCAAAAGACCAGCCGTCAGTGGTGTACTCTAGGGTTTTGTCATTGGGTCACTTCTCTTTTGTATTTACTTCTCAGAGATCAAAGCCAATGTTAAGGGCTTATGGCTGACCAAGTTTGCTGATGATTGCAAACTGGGTACCATCATTTGCTCTCCAGATGACACTAAGATCCTCCAAGAGGGCCTTTCCCAAACAAATAGCTGGTGTCCAGTTCCAGGGATGTGATCATTCTTCTGTATTTGGCATATATTAGTCCAATTGCTGAGTTTAATACCCCTTTGGGCATACACCTGTCCAAACACTTGTCTCAACTTGAACACCCACAGTGTTTCCTCATCAAGAAAATCAACAGCCTAAATCATAAGAACTACAATGATTATCTTAAAACCTTGTCCCTATTCTTGGTATCATACATGTGCTGACTAGTAACATCTGCCTGACAGACAATGCCTCAACAAATTCTCTCCTCTCAGACCTACTGCACATCCGCAAGTCCAATGGTGGCATAAACACCCACACAAGATATCTTAACCACTTCTACAACATAAATAGAATATGTTGGAAGGATAGATATGTATTACAAAAAATTCCGGCTCTTCCAAATCATCTTCCTCTCAACATAACACACAGTACTTCTCTTGCTCTATTCCAACATAATGTGAACAAATGGATAGGAAATCACAAATTCATTCCTGGAATAGCACCTTCCCCTTATGGAAAGGGGTAACATGCAAATGTCTCAATGTACTAGGGTATTTCACATTTAAATTACAAGGGCAAGAAAACTTCATGGGAATGCATAGCCAGGCTTCTAAAAATACTCTTAAGGTTAACAGCCTAGTAAGAACCTATGCACCAAAGAAACTTTGTTGGATAAACTTTTTTTATTTCCTCCATTCTGAGACAGCTTCAAGTCATTTTGGGATAAAACAAAGGCAATAGCTGTAAACCATGTACCCATGTACCCATAAACAAATTGGTTCAGCAATACCCATATTTATAAGACATGATAAAATGAAGTACTTAGGAGTATGGGTTAAAAAAAGATTCTGTTATAGCAGGATATGTGAGAAGGGACTAAAAATATAATGCAAAAACTGAGAAACTGGAAGCCCTGTTTTACGGATATGGGTGACAAGATACAAGCAATGGAAATGTTTTTAGTCCCTTTAGCTTTATATACACACAGGTCAGACATTTTTATCAAACAGAAAAGAAGTTGTGGATTGCAATTAAAAAGAGTTGAATGATTTTATCTGGTAGGGGAAGAGGGCAAGAATCAAGTATGATAATTTGATCCTTCCAAGAGAACATGGTGGTTTAGGATTACCTGATTTGAAGAGGCATTTTAGAGTTACACAGTTAAGGCTCCAATACATAGCATAAGCAGAAAACTGTAATTCAGAGTGGAAAGGAATGTTGATGAAATGAGGGAAAGCTCAAGAAATAAGGACAGACTGGAATTTTGGGTGCAGATCCTTAAGTTGAATGACAATAGCCATACAGAATATTATTTTCATAAAGTAGTGGAAAGTATTTTTAAGAACTAAGCTAACAGGGGAATGGAAAAGGAGATTCTGCCAATAGCTATGACTGATGACTGCAATTAGGGGTGCATAGAGTAGGCAAGAGGGGCCTGGAATTTACTGGAGAAAACTGGCATGGGAACCAAGGTACTGGGAGCAAATAGAGAGGGAAAAGTAATACAATGGGAAGAGTCCAAGAATACATTTAGACTACAGGCTAGAAACTGCCTTCCCTATCATGGACTGATATTACAATATAAGCAAAGAGAAAAGAATAGGAGGATCCTAAGTGAAAGACTGGAAGAGTTTTTAGTTGAATGGCCCAGTGGTGCAGCGGTTAGCCGGGTGCTCTGGTTTCCTCCCACATTCCATTGACATGCATCTGGAGCATTTCTCCATGGGCATCCACTGAAAATGGGTTCAGTCCCCGTTGGACTAACCTGGTAAACAAGTGTTAACTAAATAAACAAATAGAACAGAAGCGATGTTAAAAAAGGGATAATTAGTAGGCATATAAACTATTGCATGATAACTATAGGAATAGGTGGTTAGAAAGTACTGAGGAAAGACTGAATAAGCAAATCACAAATAAACAGTGGGAGGATATATGTATG
Source organism: Protopterus annectens (assembly GCF_019279795.1). Lineage (NCBI taxonomy): Eukaryota > Metazoa > Chordata > Ceratodontiformes > Protopteridae > Protopterus > Protopterus annectens. The sequence goes on from NC_056743.1 coordinate 1,792,868,501, forward strand.
GCTCCTAAATATGCAACAAAGTCTAGAAGATGTAGGATTTTTGCTTGGAAGTGTTTGCATAGGTATTTTTTTACCCAAAGCAGACTCCAAAATGTTTTTCCTTAGTTAGATTACAAATGGTAGAGGTATGATGGGGAAGAAAGAGGTAATTAGAAATTAATTTTTTGGGAGTATAATGAGTTAGCAGACCTTAAAAATTCCTTGCTGACTACTCTGTCAGAAATACTAGGTGAGCAAATTGGTATAACTAAGGAAATGATTTCTGAGCTGTGACACATAATCTGAATTACTTCGACATACTAAGGCCTTGCTGAGGTTAATTCTGGTGGCTACCAAAAAAGCAATTACTAGAAAATGAAAATCAAGGTCTAAATCAGCTGTATTAGAAGTAGTAAATATAGTAAAAGAAATAAAATAACTGAAAGTGAGATCTTTGTAAAAGAGTAGGGACACAAAACACAGAAAAAATGGGAATTGTGGGAACAATATATGCAGAATAATGTTTTGCAGGAGGAAATGAGGTTTAGAGGAAGGCAGGTATTGAATGAATTATGTAATGTTTGATTGACAATGACTGTGTAGAAGATGGGTCTATATTAAGTCAGCAAAATGTCATTACAGCGAACGCCATTTCGCAGACACATAAACAAAATCCCACAACAGCAAAACCTGAGGTCACCGATTTTTTTTCCCAGGAAAAAAAATCAGTAGACCATAAAACACAACACATGACTTAAAACATAGCAGAGTCAGGGGTTTTGCCCTCCCAAACCCTCCAATGTCCCCTTAACTACATAATACCAACTCCGAGATCGCACTACAGTGGGGTAAAGGGCAATGTCACGGCTCAGGTCAAGCGATTTATTCCCTGGGAAATAAATCGCTGACCTGAGCTGTCGCTGTTGTGAGATTTTGTTCTATATTTGTCGGCAAAATGGCATTCGCTGTTATGCCATTTCGCTGACTTAATATAGACTTGTATTACATTATATGTGATATATAATGTTTGCAACTGAAAATATGTCAATATGGTTTGTTTTCATTTATATGAATGTATGATTTCCTATGTCAAGTGATAAAAATGTTTTTTGTTTAAATTTTTTTTATTTCATCCTTTGCCTATTCTGTATCAAAACATTTTCTCCAGGAAAAATATTCCTAACACAGCTGGATACAAAAACACAAACAAAACAAGAGTTCTGGATAAAGGACAGGCTCTAGTGAAAACCAAACAAACAGTACAAAAATAGAGCCTTATCCACCACAACTGTGTTTAAACTCTTTATTAAAATAACAAAACGTAAGCGCTTTCATGGTCTCTATGACCCCTTCCTCAGACAACATTAAACTACTAGATTACATTTTATACACACTTAAAAATCAATCAACCTCTGATTGCTAACAACAATTAATGCATTTAATGTCTCCCTCTCACTTTACTAATTAAGATCCCATAAAAGCAACCCACAATTAGATTATCAAAAACTCATTAAAAATAATAAAAAAAAAAAAACGTACATTTTCACACTTGTATCACACATTTAAAATACTATATGTATGAATTAATGTCTGAGTGGTCTAGCTTTAAGAAAAGGTTTAAGTGATACTGCTTCATTTATGCCTGGTAATGTGTCTGCATTAAACTTAATGATCCACCTTTGCTCAGCTGCTTCCGTTCTATTCTTCACATCACCCCCTCTTATCCCTTCTATGATGACCTCTAAAACAAAGAATTTGAAAGTATGATCTCTCCCTTCTGCCTCAACATGCTTGGTCAATGCACTATTCTCCTTTCCATTGATAATATCTCTGTTATGTTCTAATATGCACTCCTTGAGCATTCTAGTCATCTTCCCTATGTAAAAAAACATACATTTCACACAAAAACTGAAATACACAACATTCTTGGTTCGACAGTCAGCATAGCATTTCACTTGAATTACTATCTGGCTGTGTGGATCTGTAAAAGTCATGCAAGAATGTATGAATTTACATGCTACACAACTTCTGCATGTGTAAGTTCCTAACCTAGAAGATACAATGGGTGGTCGAGTTATCTGTGATTTGTAACACAGCTGTTGTTTGAGACATCTTTTATCTTTGAAGGAGAACAGTGGGGTGTCTTCCAACACATCCTTGAGCTCACCCACTGCTGTTAAGATGTTCCAGTTCTTTCTAAACACCTCACAAAACACATTAATATCACTGGCAAATGAAATTAGGAATCTAAGTTTCCTGTTATCTAGTCTATTCACATCTACTCCAGAATCTGCCAGCTGTGCAAAATAAGCTTGCCCTCTAGCCCCCCTTTCTTTCAGTGATTCCTCTATGCACTTATCTAGTTCATGTTTGGAATAACCTCTTTCTAAAAATTCTTCCCTGAGATTATGTAGTGCTGGTGTAAGTTGTATTTCATTATTATGCAGTCTCAACTCTCAAAATCTGACCTTTCATGACATTTCTGTTAATATGGTTGGGGTGCATACTTCTTCTATGGAGTATGGCATTCCTCCTAGTTGGTTTCCTATACAGACTAGTCTCCAATTCTCTGGCCTCTAACTTCCTAACTGTTACATCAAGGAACTCTATACTCTCACGGAAAAGTTACATGTAAACCTTAAAAATGTAGTAATGGTATGTAGGTATCCCAAAAAGTCATGTAACTGTTGTTCAGAGCTCCCCCATAGAAGAAAAATGTCATCCACAAAGCAGGTGTACCACAACAAACGTTGATTATACCAGCTAGCTTGTAAAAATGATGTCAGCTCTCAATGAACCAAGGCAAGATTGGCGTAGCTATTGGCACAGGCCGTGCCCATAGCTATGCCTATCTTTTGTATATAATAGTGATCTCTGAAGGCAAAAACATTATTTTCTAAAATAATGTCCAACAAATTGCAAATCAAGTTGATCTTATTGTCACTGTAGGTCTGTTCCGTACCTAGTTGATGTCTGATATTGTCTATGCCCCAATCATTCAAGATAACTGTAAATAGCAATGTCACATCAAGGATCACAAAAAAGAAGTTGTGTACTAACCATAACATTCCATGTGAGTTGTTCATCTCGCCTTCATTCTTTACTGATGGGTTCAGAGCCGATACAGCCAATTGTAAAGTTTGAGGTCTTCAAATAGCTTTAGGCCAAGTCCCTATCCCATGATGCACCTCAGATCTTGTTTGCTGCATATAACAATACCATATATCATTCTTTCACTCCCAAGAGAAAGGGATAGAAGTATTGAGTAACCAAGATGGATCCAGCATCTCTGTCAATTATCACCCCAGGAGGGGGTAGGAGGGACGGATGTAAGAATGAAGGTGAGATGAAAAACTCATATGGAACGTTATGGTAAGTACATAACTTCTTTATGTGAAGTTTTTCAATCTTGCCATTCATTCTTTACTGATAGGTAGCATCCCAATCACCATCAAACTCGGGTGGCTCACAGAGTATATTTCTCAGGACCATGGATCCAAAGAAGGCCCTGTCCCTGGAGGTCTTGTCAACTTTGTAATGAGTGATAAAGGTGTAAGGTTTTGACCAAGTGGCTGCTGCACAAATGTTATCAATGGGAAGTCTAGCAGAAAAGGCAGATGATGTAGAAACTGCTCTGGTTGAGTGAGCTTTAATCTTATGTTGCAAAGGTATATTGGCAGCTGAATAGGCAAAGGTGATACAATCAGATAACCATTTAGACAGAGTTGTTTTAGCCACTGGTCTCCCCTTCCTGGAGTCTGAAAATGAAACAAAAAGCTGATTTGATTTTCTGAAATCTTTTGTTCTATCCAAATAAAATCTGAGCTGTCTGTGAACATCAAGTTTGTGCAACATATACTCTAAATTGTTAGAATGGTTGGGGAAGAAGACTGTCAAATCAATAACTTGGTTGAGATTAGTTTCAGTGCAAACTTTGGGCAAGAATGAGGGATTTGTTCTAATTGAGAGTTTGTCAGCATGGAATACCAAATAGGGAGGCTTGATGGATAAAGCCTGAATCTCTGACACTCTGTGGGCAGAAGTAATAGCCAGCAGAAAGATGGTCTTCCAAGACAAAAATTTGAGATCCAAGATGAAGCTGGTTCAAATGGGGGAAGAATTATGAGGGAAAGCATAAAATTTAGATTACATGGAGAATAGGGAGATTTCACAGGTGGTCTAATATGAAAAGTCCCTTTGAGAAAGGCTTTGGATAACTTGTGAGACATAATATTTAATCCTTCAAATCCAAGATGAACATTAGAAATAGCAGTCAATTGAACCCGAACTGTTCCTGCTGCAGCTCCTTTGTTAAAAATCATAGTCAAGAACTCTAAGATGGAGGCCATAGGGGCTTGGTAAGAATCAATATTATTTTTAGATGCCCATATAGAAATTATTTCCATTTGCTAAGATATAGCTTCCTAGTAGAAGATTTATGAGAAGACAAAAGGATCTGTTTTGTCTCATTGGAGAGGTTATGGAACCTGGCTATGATGGGAACTGGAGCAGCCAAGCTGTCAGCTTCAGGAACTGCAGGGAGGGATGAAGATCCCCCGATGGGTGCATCAGAAGGTCTGAAATTGGGTCCAGAATACAAGGATCCTACAAAAGATGAAGTCAAAGGAAGGGGAACCAAATCTGATGAGGCCAATGAGGGGCTATTAGAATGATGGCCCTTCCCAGGGTTTTTGCTTTCTGTATAACCTTGGGTATCAACGGGACTGGTGGAAATGCATAGAGAAGACCCGGAGGCCAATCGTGTATGAGTGCCACCCTTGGGGCTTCTCCCGAAGGGGGAATCAGGGCAAAGTAGCTTCTGCATTTCGTGTTCATGTGACTGGCGAAAAGGTCGCAGCAAGGCTGGCCCCACCTGTGGACTATCCTGTCCGCTATTTTTTTCTTGAGGACCACTCGTGGGGCAACAAAATTGCCCTGCTTGGTTTGTCTGCTATCATGTTGGATTTCCCCAGGATGTGCATTGCCAACAGAAAGTGCTGGGTGGAAACAGCCCACTGCCAAACTCTGAGAGCCTCGCGACAAAGGGGGTAAGACCTGGTTCCTCCTTGTTTGTTCAAATACCAGACCACTGACATGTTGTCTGTCTGAATCGCAATCATACCCAGAGAAAGTACTGCAACACCAAAAGTATTGCTTTCATCTCCAGGACATTGATATGCAGATGTGTCTCTTGATCGGTCCATGTGCCTTGGCCAGTCTTTCCCTGAAAATGCTCCCCGCCACCCTATCAGGGAAGTGTCTGTGGTCACTGTGGCTGCCGGAGGGGGTAGCACAAATGGGTGTCCTATCATGACTTGAAGTGAGGACAACCACCACTGAAGGTCCTTTTTGCAAGAATTTGTGATCATTATAGTGTAAGTCATGGGAAACTATTGGTAAGTCCATTGAGTGAACAACAGCCATTGTAGTATCCACATGTGCATACAAGCTAGTGGTATGGCTAAAGTTGCTGATGCCATCATGCCTAATAATTTCAGAACTTCTGACGCTGGTGCTTTGTCTTTTGATATCAGAATGCTGACATGTTGATGAAGAAGAAAGACTCTTTCTATTGGAAGCCTTAGTGAGGTGGTGGTGGTGGTGTTCAACTCTGCCCCGATAAAAACGATATGCTGCGATGGTGACAAGGCAGATTTTTCTGAGTTGATTGTAATGCCCAGATGATTTCAGAGTGACAGAGTGGACTCCCTGGCCTGAAATGAGGTGATGCCTGGTGGTGGCGGTAAGGAGCCAATCATCTAGGTATGAAACACCTGGAATCCCACATGCCTCAGGTGAGCCATGACCACTGCCATGCATCTGGTGAACACTCTGGGGACTGTAGTGAGACCAAAGGGCAGGGCTCAAAACTGATAATAATTGGCTCCAGATGGAACCGCAGGTGATCCCTGGATGGTCTGGCCATTTTTATGTGGTAGTATGCATCCTTGAGATCTATCGAGCACATCCAATTGTCTTTCCCTAAGAAAGGAAGTATAAACTGAAGCGTGACCATCCGAAACTTCTCTTTCTTTACGTATTGGTTCACTCTGCTGATGTCCAATATGGGTCTCCAGTCCCCCGTCTTATTTGGAACCAAAAAGAATCTTGAGTAAGTTCCAGTTCCTGTCTGGTCTGCTGGGACTGGTTGGATGACTCTTTTTCTTAGCAACGTTTGGACCTCTATTGTTGCCTCTTCACTGTAACTTGGTGGAACATCCAGGATTTTTCTTATGATTGGAGGGGGTGTGGCGAATGGAATAAATTATCCTCTGGAAATTATACTTTGTACCCAGCTGTCTTTTGTTATTTTGAGCCAGGCATCTGGGTACAAAGATAAGCAACCCTGACTGCCTCCAGAGCAGGACAGTCAGGCCTCCTCTCAGGAGTGCTGGTAGGGCTTCCCAAGGAAATTATTGCTGTCGCCCTGGTGCTGTGGACCCTCTCTCCCATGAGGGTGGCGTCTTCCATTATTGCCCCCTCCTCTGCCCCTGGAGGAGGGTTCACCATGTGTGCCCTGAAAGGCTCCTTGGGCTTTTTGGAACCACATTTTTCCTCCCCTTTGACCTTTAGGGTAGGGTCAGGTAGGGGTGGAAAAATGGACCCCGATGGCAGACAGCATCTTTCTGTCCTGTTCACACCTGGTTAAGGTTTCCTTCACTTGGGCGTGAGAAGGAACGAGCAATCAAAGGGAGTGTTCACAAAGGACGACCTGAAGGGCTCCACGAAGGAACACAAGCGCATCCAAGAATGTCTCCTAAGAGCAACTCCTGTACCCGCTGCCCTACTCATTCCATCAGCTGCATAAGAGATGAGACGCATGGATGAGCTGACATTAGAAGTGAGGGTAGAAAGCTGGGTGGCAACTTTGTCGGAAGCTCCTACAGCTACTGTACCTTGAAGAGTATTTCCTAAATTCTTCAGGAGATCTCTTTGCAACCTAGTAAAATGGGATAAATAGTTCAGCAAAAGGAGAGCAAAGGTCGCTGAGGTAAACATGCACTTCCCATATCTATCCATAATCCTGGAGTCTCTGTTTGGAGGATGGATATATGAGGAAGTCTCAGACATTTTATTTTTGGTGGCTGCCGCCACCACCATGGCATCAACCGGAACACCTTTTGTTAAAAATGTTTTGTCGGGGGGTGGGGGCAGAAATTAATTTATTAGGCCTCCTAGGGACAGGCTCCATAGTGTCCAGAGACTCCCACACCCTTCGTGAGACCAGCTGCATCAGCTCATCGAAGGGTGGAGACATCCAACAAGTGGAGGGCTGAGACCCGAAAGCCGTCAGGAGAACTGACTCATCCTCAATAGGACCTTTGGACTGCCAGTTACTCCACTGCCTAAGGATCTCAAGTATCTCAGCAAATGAGATATCCTAGAGGGGAACTGTGGGGAACCTTCTGACTCATCTAAGTCAGTATCTGATGTTAGAGACTCCTACGGGGAGTCTAGATGTTTCCTCTTACACAATCTCTTCCTGGGAACTTCATCAGTGGGAGCTTCTGGTGAGGTCTCGGAAGAGGCCCTGGTCTCTATTCTTGGTCAGGACGTGTGAGGCAGAAGCAGACACAGGCACTTTAGGGGAGGAGGAAGGCAGACCTGAGGTTGAGGATGTCCTAGGAAACATGACTCTCCTCATGGCATTGAAAGCACCTCTGCTCCAATGCGAGAGAGCCGATGGATCCAAAGAAACCATCGACACCCCCGGCACCAGGACAGTGGGCTCCAAGCTCGAGGTAGGAGCCGAGCTCATACGAGCCGAGGCCCCAAGAGGCAAAGTCAGAACCGACAAGTCAGTCCGACTGTCCTCCCTGGACCCGACCAGAGAGTGTTAGCTCCTAGAGTCCTCAATCGGCACTGAGGACATCAGAGTGCATGGAGCCGAAGACACTGGAGCAGGCGTCAGCTCCGAGGGTTCCACTAACATCAGGTCTGCCTCCTCCGGCTCCAAAGGACCAGCATGGCTCAGAGGAGAAATAGTTAGAGTCAGTGCAAGGGTCTTCGGCTCTGAAGCCATTTAGGTCGAAGCCGATAAAATTTTTGCTAAGGCCAATGCCAATAACAGCTTCTGCACCACACAATCCATGTCCACATCTGACAGGCTGATAGATGATCGAGAGGAGAATACCGAAGGTGGTATAGACTGGAGCAGTGGACTCTTAGGAGCTTTGGAAACTGGCTCCAAGACTGGGGACCAGCTCTGAAAGGTAAAGACTGTTGGCTCCAGTAGCAGTGGAGCTGAAGTTGAAGCCTTTTTGGATTTCTTTGAGGCCGATATCTTGGAAGACTTTGAGGACTTGCTGGATCCATCTTGGTCACTCAAAGCTTCCTGAAACGAAGGCTTCAACAAGCCTCTATCAATAAGTTTCCTCTTCCTTTCCTGCAGGACCCTTGAGGAGAAGGAATGACAAATGGAACAACTGTCTTGCAAATGCAGAACCCCTAGACAGTAAACACAATTAATGTGGCTGTCTGTAAAAACATCTTTTGGCCACACTTTGGGCACTTTTTGAAGCCAAATTTAGGGTGCTTATCTTGGTCAGCCATAGTAATGTCAGGAAATTACTGTCATCACAAAAAAAAAACTACAACAGTTATTACTCACACAAGCCTAAAATAAAAGTAGGCTAAATTACACAATAGTAAGTCTTCACACAAGCCTTAATAAAAGCAGGCTAATCACACACAAACAGTAATGCAAGCATAAATGTGGTATCACACAATAAGAAATTCCAAGCAGTCTATGCAAAAAGAAGGAGATAGCTGCTAAGAAACAACAAACTTATCTAAATTATCTAAGGTTTACTGTAAACTACACGTCAACAGTAATAAAGTGCTAAGCTTTATTTATAAAATTTTAGTAGGCTAGACAAACCACACAGCAAGAAATTATAACTACCTAAGAAAAACAGTAGAAATTGTGACAAAACGTCACTGAATAGCACACTGTAAATAGAGAACAACTGTTAAACTAGGCCTAAAAGAGGTCAACTAGAAATTTGTTAAGGCACACTAAATGGGAAGAGAAAACACACTGAAAGCTATAAGAGCTTTATCAACTATCCTAAACTATTCTATCTAACTAGCAAAAAATGTTCAATAAGAAATTTTCAGTAAGTAATGAAAAAAAAAACAGCTTAACTGGCCCGAGCTAAATCAGAACCTCCGATCTGTTGCAGCGGCAAACTAGATCTCGGGTAATTCCAAGTGCATCATGGAATAGGGACTTGGCCTCGAGCTATTTGAAGACCTTGAGCTTTGCAATTGGCCATATCGGCTCCGAACCCCATCAGTAAAGAATGAACAGTGAGATTGAACAACTTCATATATAGTATTCACTCATTAATCCCTTGGTCTTACTGTAACATTTCTGTAAAAACATCTTGGTGTCTCTTAATATATGTTCATATGCATCTAACACCGGATGCAAACATTTCTCAATGTAAATGGATAATGCCTCTGTCACCCACCCCTTGCTCAAGACTATGGGTCTCATCTGTGGGTTCATGGCATCCTTATGTACTTTGGGTAGTCCATAGATAATAGGTACAAGTGGAATATCTGTTGTAAAATAATTAAATAAGTCTTCAGAGATCATATCTGTTACAAGTAGGTCAAAAATCAAAACGGACACCCTGTCAATAATGGTTTTCAATTCTGTCCCATTAATTTTCACATATGTGCATTGGTCACTGAGTAACTTAGTCATTTGCATTATATAAAACTCTTTGCCATGACAATCACCCCCCCACCCTTGTCAGCAGGTCTGATTTCAATTGACTGCATTCTCTTAAGTTCAACTGAAGCATCAAATTCTTCTCTACTTAATTTATAATATTTAGAACCTGTATCATTATCACACAATTCTCTAATCTGTTTATCACAAACTGATACAAAGGTGTTGACCATGGGATGCATTTTAGGTGTAAATGTACTTGGTTTGGTGAATTTTTTAATCTCACCAGCGTCCCCTTTGAATATAGTCTTTAATGTTAATGTTCTCCCAAACATTCTTAACTCTTGTAGAATGTCTACCATATTAGTCTTTTGTGAAGGTATAAATGATAACCCTCTCCCAAGTACATCCAATTGAGCACTTGTCAAAGGTATGGACAAAGGATTTAAGACCAAACCTTGGAATTCTTGCTGCGGGTGACAATTTTCTGATTGCTCCCTTCCAAGTTCTGTTGGCACAGCAAATACCCCTTTCTGCCTCGGCTCCTGGATCTCTCCTTTATCGGTAACGGATTGCTTAGCTGAAACGGCTGGATTAGTGTCTCTTTCCTGCTGTTTTTTCCTCTAAAAAACAGGATAATTCTGTGTTCAAAGGCCTTTCATTGTTTTTACTTTTACTACTGTTCATATCCTCAGCTTGCAAACTCAATATACTGTTCTATTCAACTCCTATAATGTTAACTCCTATATTAATTGCTTCTCCAGATGCACGCATTACCCCATAAGAAGTCTTGTTGCTGGTAGGTGTATTGTGCAGCTTTTCATTGATGCTATTGGTTGGTAGTGTGCTCATAGAGACCGTCGTTGTATTCCTCAGCTGCTCGGGGTCATTGGTAGTAATAGGTTGCTGTGCGGGAATAGTGTTCATTGATTGGATATTTGGGTCCCTCTGTTGTCTCGGTCAGGAAAAGACCCTCCCACTCTGAAAATCACTCATATCTCGCTGCAACTTCTTGTTTTTAATGTTCTGCAGCCGTTTTTCGTAATTTAAAATTTGTTCAGACAAAAATCCATTTTATCAGTGATCATGTCCATTGGAAAAGTGGGAATAATCTGGTCAAATTAGTCCTTGAGTTCTTTCTGTAATACCCATTCCTGCGGCTGAAAGAACTCAATAAGTAACTTCGTGTAGTCATAGCTAAGTTGCAGGTTCAGCTGTTGCCACTTCTTCAGCAGAGTAGGGAAAGAATCCCCATACATTGGCACTGTGAACACTCTTAGTCCCCTTGAAACTATTTTATAATGCAGCGATGCCTCCATATGGAATCTCTGCCACTGGAGGTGTTTAAATCTGTACATTTTCTTTTTATAGTTTCAAAACTGTTCCCAGAACCATGCTTCCATCTCCCGGTTACCTGTTGTACTCTGGTCCTCTGGAAATACTGTCTGGTTGAACAACGAATTATTTTACAAGTAAAGGATCTGATTCAGTCTTCCTTCATATGACTGTATAACAGGACTTCCCACAGGCACATAATCCAACTCAACATCAAAAACTTCTGCCATGTCCCAGGTCTCGTAGAAAAGTAAGAAATAAAAACAAAAACAAAATAAGAGTTCTGGATAAAGGACAGGCTCTAGTGAAAACTAAAACAAACAGTACAAAAACAGAGCCTTATCCACCACAGCTGCATTTAAACTCTTCATTAAAAAACAAGTAATCTCCGTGGTATCCCCGAAGTCTCAAAACAACCCACTAAAGTGTAGTGGGTCCAAAAACAAAACATTATAAGAAAAGTGTCTGTGTGGAAGATTTTCAGTCCATATGTTGTTGTTGTGTCTTTCGGCTTTTTCCGGTTAGGTGTCGCCACAGCGGAACTCCGGTCCACTAATGATTGGCAGTAGATTTTTATGTGCCGAGTTGCCAGCTCTAACGCACAACCTTCAACGAAGGTACGCCCATTCACGCATGTCTCCACACAGAAGACACTCTAGGTGAGAATCGAACAGGACAATGTCTTACTGTGAGGCGACAACGTATTTCTAGTTAATCACTGTATATTAATCGGATCAGACAATAGTAGTAGATTTGGTACTTCTTATTTAACCAAATTATTAAGTAGATTATTAAGTCTGTGATTTTATCCAAGACAATATACTACATGGCTGGAAATTTATCACCCTTAGTTCATTTGGCAATCAAAAACTATATATATAAATATATACATATACATTTTGCTAGTAAAAATCAATTTCTATTTTCATAACCTATTGTTAACAAAGATCGCTTTCGTCCTTCTAGACTTCTTCAGGTCTGTGTACAAGAACCCTAAAAGCAATCTATAAATATATATATAATTGTATAATTAGTTAGTATTGTTATTACACATCATTTTGAATAAAGTGGAAAAAAGAACCGGAAAAAAATAAAAATAAGAAAAATATGTATGTATGATGATGGAAACAAAATATACACTTAAATTACAACTGATTTAAAATGGTATTTAAAACCAACTGGTAGAATAAAATAAAATAAATTAGTCATGTAAACAATGTGGCAATTTTCTAAGTTCCAGTGCACTTTTAATTGAACAGTAGTAGTTTAGTCCAGGCTTCCTAAAAGAGTTTAGGTTTAATTGCCACATGAGTTCATGTTTCTCCAGAATATTCAGGATGTCTCCTTCAAGATCACCCATGTCTATGCGATCCAGGATCTGGAACTTAAAACCTGTGTGACTTTTATGAAAAGAAAGGTGTTTGGCTAGTGCATTATTTTTACATCCAGTGTGGATTTTTGACAGATGACATGAAATCCTACGCTTGAGTTTATTTACAGTCTTGCCCACATAGAATGCATCACATTCATTGCACTGTGCCCTGTAAATTACTTTTGTAGTGTTACAGTCACCCCCTGCACTGGTTTTAATGATTTTCTTTAAATAAGGGCAATAAAAACTATCACCTTGCTGTATAAATATACAAAATGTACAATTAGTTTCATATCTTTTAGTGGTTTTCTCATATGGTCTAGGTTTAAATTCAACAAAACTTCTAATGTTCCTGGCCTTCCTATAAACAAATGATGGAGCTTCACCTAAGATGTTAATCAGAAAAGGGTTTCCTGTGACAATGTCCCAATTTTCTTCAATAATATTTTTGATACTGTGATAATCCAAAGTGTATGTCAGGAAGCAGCTATTTTTTGCATTTGTTATTCTCTGTGGAATTACTTAACATTTTTCTACTGGGGAGGTTGAGTGAAGGTGCTTCTTGAAGTCCAGTACAAGATTAATGAGCTTGCTTAACTTTTGCAGTTGTGCCTGTGTACCCTGATTATGTCTCTTAAAAGACGCCATAGCTGCTGTTATACAGTAATTGTGAGGGAGCACTGTGTACAAGGATTCCACATCAATAGTTAATAAAATACTGTCAGCTTCCAATGTAATGGTTTTTATTTTCCTCAAAAAATCCATTGAATCTCTTATGTATGACATATTCTTTTCTGCTAGAGGTTTCAGCAAGTAAAAAAGGTAAATGTCTGTGGCTTCAGTAAGGGAACCTCCACTTGCTACCACTGGTCTATATAGTGAGTCATTAATCTTGTACTGGACTTCAATTTCTTTACTTTCAATGGCAAACACTACAAACCAAAAACTGGTATAGCAATGGGGGCTGCCATGGCTCCCAGCATAGCTAACATAGCCCTGGGCAAATGGGAGGAGGACATTGTGTTAAACAACACAGACTACATGCAGCATATCACATGCTATTTATGTTTTATTGACAACACCTTTACTGTGTGGGAAGGTGACACCTTGCAGCTTGGAGATTTTATCACTTACCTCAAACAACCCCCTTCCTGAAGTTTACCTCTTCCCATAGCTGTACTTCAACCACTTTCTTAGATATGTAGATTTCCAAGGACACCAACAATAACAGAATCACCACTGATCTATTCAGAAAACCAACGAGGGTTAACTTATTACTCCACAGTAAAAGTCTACATCCTACAAAAACCAAGTATAATGTAGCGAAGTCCCAAGGCTATAGATTAGCTAGAATTACCACAGAGATGGAACCATTTTTGAGACACCTGAACAACTTAGAGAATGATTTTCTAGTGAGAGGCTATGAAAGTCAGATGTTAAAAAACATCCTGGAACCCATTATAGAACTGAAAAGGACTGAAGCACCTTCACTCAACCTCCCCAGTAGAAAAATGTTAAGTAATTCCACAGAGAATAACAAATGTAAAAATAGCTGCATCCTGACATACACTTTGGATTATCACAGTATCAAAAATATTATTGAAGAGAATTGGGACATTGTCACAGGAAACCCTTTTCTGATTAACATCTTAGGTGAAGCCCCATCATGTGTTTATAGGAAGGCCAGGAACATTAAACGTTTTGTTGAATTTAAACCTAGACCATATGAGAAAACCACTAAAAGATGTGAAACTAATTGTACATTTTGTATATCTATACAGCAAGGTGATAGTTTTTATTGCCCTTATTTAAAGAAAATCATTAAAACCAGTGCAGGGGGTGACTGTAACACTACAAAAGTAATTTACAGGGCACAGTGCAATGAATGTGATGCATTCTTTGTGGGCAAGACTGTAAATAAACTCAAGCGTAGGATTTCATGTCATCTGTCAAAAATCTGCACTGGATGTAAAAATAATGCACTAACCAAACACCTTTCTCTTCATAAATGTCAGCCAGGTTTTAAGTTCCAGATCCTGGATCGCATAGACATGGGTGATCTTGAAGGAGACATTCCAGATATTCTGGAGAAACATGAACTTATATGGCAATTAAAGCTGAACTCTTTTAGGAAGCCTGGACTAAACTACTACTGTTCAATTAAAAGTGCACTGGAACTTAGAAATTTGCCACATTGTTTACATGACTAATTTATTTTATTTTATTCTACCAGTTTGGTTTTAAATACCATTTTAAATCAGTTGTAATTTAAGTGTATATTTTGTTTCCATCATCATACATACAATTTTTCTTATTTTTTTTTTCTGGTTCTTTTTCTCCACTTTATTCAAAATGATGTGTAATAACAATACTAACTAATTATACAAGTATATATATTTTTATAGATTGTTTTTAGGGTTCTTGTACACAGACCTGAAGAAGTCTAGAAGGACGAAAGCGATCTTTGTTAACAATTGGTTATGAAAATAGAAATTGATTTTTACATGCAAAATGTATATGTATATATTTATATATAGTTTTTGATTGCCAAATGAACTAAGGTTGATAAATTTCCAGCCATGTAGTATATTGTCTTGGATAAAATCACAGATTTAATAATCTACTTAATAATCTGGTTAAATAAGAGGTACCAAATCATTATAAATTTTATTTAAAGTACAAGGCCACAAAACTCGGACCGAACCACAAAAGGAGGGGGAATATCCACATACATCAAAAATACCCACACCTCCAGGTTAGTAGCACTGCACGAAGCAACGGAAACCATCCATGTGCAACTAACAGTGGACAAAACTGCCTTTCAGTTTATAGCCTGCTACAGACCACCCTCCCAAACTCAGGAACCCCACTCGGCCTTCCTGAAAACACTGGAGAACATGAAGGTCTCTCCCATCACATTCATATTGGGTGACTTCAACTACCCAAACATTGACTGGGTTAACTATTCAAGCCCACACACCCTCGCCCAACAGTTCCTAGAATTTATAAACTCAAATGCTATGGAACAACTGGTCACTATCCTCACAAGAGGGGAAAACATATTGGATCTGGTCATCACAAACACAGGGACTCTATGTTCCACACCAGAGGTATACCCCTCACTGGTAAGGTCAGACCACAAATTAATCTCACTGGACATCCATATCCCGTTTCCACCCCCAGCCAAGGTAACCACGGTGAAGAACTTCTCAAAAGCAAACTTCACACTTCTCAAAACTGAGGTGGTATCCTTCAAAGCCCCTGGGCCAGTGGAAAACATGGCTCAAACTGCAGAATCCTTCACAAATGCATTCTATGGACACCTACAGGAATGTATGGATCTTGCCATCCCAAATAAAACCAAGACTCACTCCTCCAAAGGTAGGAGACCTGTCTGGAGGACCCCGGCCATAAATAAGCTATACAACAAAAGGAGGAAGCTACTACATGATAAAGCAAAATCCCAAAAAGGGAAGGCATCTCTGATCAGTACTAGCAAGAAGCTACGATCCCTCATAAAATCATCTAAGGCCAGCTTCGAAAGAACAATTGCACAAGATACTAAGGACAATCACAAGGCCTTCTTTAGTTATGTCAGGAACCTGGGCGGCAACTCCCAGATATGCTCCGAGTTAGTGCAAAATGACAAAAAATACACTGAACCAACAGACATTGCCAACATCCTGGCAGACAGATTCAGTGCAAATCCCCCCCCCATCCCCCCCAAAAGAGCAAATCTCCATCCCAACAGAGTGTAACCTCCCAGATATCACAGATGATCAGGTGAGAGCTGCCCTCTCCAAAGCAAAAAACACAGCATCAATGGGACCGGACGGTGTCCCGGGATGCGTCTTACACGAGCTACAAGATGAACTTAACCCTCACATTAAGTCCCTGTTCAAGCTCAGCCTTACCACAGGATATGTATCCAAGGAATGGCATACAGGAACGGTGGTCCCGCTCCACAAGGGAGGTGCCACAACAGACCCCGGAAACTATCGCCCTATAAGGCTGACTAGCCTGGTCTGCAAAGCTATGGAGCGTATCATCATGGAACTCATAAACAATGATATCGGAAACCTTCAGACACTGGATCCTACCCAGTTCGGCTTTGTTAAAGGCAGATCTTGCCTCTTGAACCTGGTCGACTTCTTTGAAGCAGTTACCAGGGCCATAGACAAAGGGAAAGTAGTCCACACAGCCTACCTGGACCTCGTAAAAGCTTTCGACACAATACCCCACTCAGGTATCATAAATAAGCTCACTAGCTTAAATATCAACCCCTATGTCACAAGATGGGTTGCAAACTGGCTCAGGGATAGAACCCACATGGTCAGAATTGCAGGTGCCTTGTCAGACTCTAAACCAGTTACAAGTGGAGTTCCACAAGGTTCAGTCCTGGGACATCTCTTGTTTGGTATTTACTTCTCTGAGGTACAGGCAAACACGGGAGGACTATGGCTGACCAAGTTTGCAGATGACTGCAAACTGGGTATCATAATAGACTCTCCGGCTGACACAAGCATACTCCAAAAGGGTCTCACAGAGACAGATAACTGGTGCCAAAGTCATGGCCTAAAGCTAAATGCTAAAAAATGCATAGTCATCCCCTTTGGGAAAAACAAAGTGCCCACAGACTACCACATAGGGGGTAACACATTAAGTACGGAAGAAGTAATTAGGGATTTGGGGACCCAAATAGATAGTAATCTCTCCTTTGACAATCACGTTGCCAAAGTGGTTAGAAAGATCTTCTATATAGCCCACCTCATCACGAAAGGTTTCACATCTAGATCAAGAGAGGTCTTTGTGCCACTCTATTCATCACTCATCAGGCCCATAACTGAATACAATGCCCCATTTGGGATGTACCTTACCCGACACCTGCAGCAACTGGAAAGACCCCAAAAGTACCTCACCAAGAGGATAAAGGGACTCAAACAGATGCCCTATGCAGTTAGGCTAAAGAAACTCCAACTCTACTCAGCTGCTTACCGCCTACTCAGAGGCGATCTGTGCCTGACATATAAAGCCATGTCCAACCCAGAATTAATGGACATGCTCCACCTCAAGAAATCCAAATCCCTTAGAGCTACATGTTCTAGAGACTTACACCTGAGCACAGAAATAAATAGGACATGCTGGAGGGACAGATTCATATCCCAGAGACTCCCATCACTCTGGAACAAAATCCCAGTCCAGGTTAGGCGGAGCCCCTCACTGACCCTCTTCAAGAGAAATCTTGACGAGTGGATGGGAGATCGTAAGTATACCCCAGGGATCTCTTCTGGGTCCCTGCTAGACAGAGGCACAATAAACTAGCTGTAAAGGGACTATATTCTGTGACCTACTATTCATAGGCACATTCTACAAATCTAAAAGGGTGGTGAAAGCCAAACACACTCTGGCTAGGCTTATAAATGCCCTAGGGCAGATAGCCTAGTATCAAACTATGAACCTATAAGGGTTATATATTATTATGACAGCTACTAAGTAGGGCAGGACCAGCTCGAATGTCACACTGATGGGGGAAGGGATGTGAATTTAACATGTGTACCAATAACACTTTGTTTTACCGCACAATAAACCACTACCATGCCTGATAAAAAGTATATATATATATATATATATATATATATATATATATTTAGAAAGCTTGTGAGGAAATTATTACTCTAGTTTTGTTATACTTGGATTGCATGTCTGTGTACTTGTTGTTGTGTCTTTCGGCTTTTCCCGGTTAGGGGTCGCCACAGTGGAACTCCGGTCCGCTAATGATTGGCAGAATATTTTTACGTGCTGAGTTGCCAGCCCTGACGCACAACCTTCAACGAAGGTACGTCCATTCACGCATGTCTCCATACAGAAGACGCTCTAGCTGAGAATCAAACCGGACAGCATCTTACTGTGAGGCGACAATGCTACCGCAGCACCACCACCACAGTCTTGCTTGTCTGTCTACTTAATAAAGGATTTACCACTGGAAACAGACTGCCTGCCTTGCTTGGATTACTTTCGAATACTTAGTAATGCTGTACAATTATATATTTTCTATTATTATTTTTTGTTTTGGTTTTGTTTTGACTTAAGAGGAGTTTTAGTTCGCTACTTCTTCTACTATTGTCTGATCTGATTAATTTACAGTGATTAACTAGAAATATATGGACTGAAAATTTTCCACACAGAGAAGTTTCTTACACTGTTTTGTAAACTCTTTATTAAAATACCAAAACGTAAGAGCTTTCATGGTCTCTATGACCGCTTCCTCAGACAACATTAAACTATTAAATTACATTTTATATACACTTAAAAATCAATCAACCTTTGATTGCTAATAACAATTAATGCATTTAAATAATCCACAATTAGGTTATCAAAAACTCATTAAAAATTTTTTAAAAAAAACATATTTTCACACTTGTATCACACATTTAAAATACTATATGCATGAATTAATGTCTGAGCGGTCTAGCTTTAAGAAAAGGTTTAAGTGATACTGCTTCATTTATGCCTGGCAATGTGTCTGCATTAAACTTAATGATCCAGAGCTGCTTCAGTCTTATTCTTCACATCACCCCCTCTTATTATCCCTTCTACGATGACCTCTAAAACAAAGAATTTGAAAGTATGGTCTCTCCCTTCTGCCTCAACATGCCTGGCCAATGCACTATTCTCCTTTCCATTAATGATATCGCTTTTATTTTCTAATATGCGCTCCTTGAGACATCTTTCATTTTTGAAGGAGAACAGTGTCAAACAACAGGTGTATTACAAAAGTCAGGTAACTCAACTGCCCGTTGTATCTTCTAGGTTAGGAACTTACACATACAAAAATTGTGTAACATGTAAATTCATACACTCTTGCACGACTTTTACACATCCACACAGCCGGATAGTAATTCAAGCAAAATGCTATGCTGACTGTCGAACCAAGAATGTTGTGTATTTCAGTTTTTGTGTGAAATGTATTTTTTTGTTTACATAGGGAAAACAAATAGAATGCTCAAGGAGTGCATATTAGTAATGTTTTAAAGTTTTTTTTTTTTTTTTTTTGGAACAGCGTTTTTTTTCCCCTGGGAAAAAAAATCGCTGTTCTAAGTGTTCGGGATTGTAAGCTTTCACTTATATGGGGTCGATAAATCAGCGTTCGCTTTTTTAAGCATTCACTGATTTACTATAGACCCATCTATGTTTTTCACTTACTTACTAATCCTTATCAAGCTACCTTACTTATACAGTCTTTCTCTCCCTGCTTTCAACTCTAGCTATTTAATTTTTATCAAATTTCTTACTTTCATAAGTTTGTCAATACTACAGATGTGTTTGCATTTTTAAAATTATTTTCATATGTTGTAATAATTGTCTCTTTCTATGTACTTTGTATTTTTGTGGTTTCCTCCAGATTCCAACTGAAAATGGACTTTGTACAGTAGGGGTGACCTGGTTATCAAAAATATAAATATATAATCCAGTAAAAAGAGTCAAAACAATGCAACACTATCTTTGTAATCAACTGGTTTGGCAAACCCTCAGGCTTTTTTATGTAATCCACTGCCTTTCCTTGCAATAATGAAATCACCTAGATTATCTGCTCTTTGCCAAGCTCCCTCTCTTACTCCAGAGGTAAACATATCTGCCACACTTATTCCTTTTATTAACTTAGGCAGGTGTGTCGGATCCTCTTCTCTGAATGCCCCAAGACATCAGCACTGCATACCTTCCACAGCAGTTGCTAGAGAGCACTGACCCACATTAACCTCCAGCTCAAAGCTATGAGAACCAGCATTATTGGCCAGCCAGTTTCTGCTTCAGCTGGACCACAGATTTGATTGTACAAAATTATTTTGCTTTCAGTTCAGAAACTATCTGGCAATGTGTCAGATCTTTAAACAGACACAGCATCTCAGTATCTTGATATCATACAGAATACTTTTCTTTACCAATATTTCTCTTTCTACTAATTTCCTTTCTCAGCTTCAGGTTATTGTGAACACCTTCTTTCTGTTTAAGGGAATTATTTTCCTTTTCCAGGTTTGATACAGCAGTATGACTTTCTTGTATTAATGCAAAATTAGCAAACAGGATGGAGGGGACAGATCAATAAAATTGCTGTATGCAGATGATGTGGCATAAGGTAGACTGAGCAGGAACTTCAGCAAAGGATTCGGGAATGGAATGCAAAACTGGAGGCACATGGGATGAAACTGTTTACAGTTAAGACAGTTGTAATGGCAACAAATGCGGAAAATCAGAAAAAGCTGAAAATTGAGATAGAAGAGAAAATAGTGGAACAGGTTAACAGCTTCAAGCATCTGGGGAGAGGTGGCTGAGGAGAAGGGAAGTCAAAATGAGTAGGTCAAAGTTAGAACCAGAGGGGCTGCAGCCAACTGGCACAGAATGTCAGGTGTAGTATATGGCAGAAGAATGCCAAAGAAACTACAAAGTAAGGTGTACAAAACAATGGTATGCTAGTGAAGAGAATACAGTGTTTTATTATGGGAGATGAATACTGCCACTCTGGTGACTTGTGACAGCCCTCTAATGTAAAGCGTACACCTGCCATTATTGTTGTGTTAAACTAAAATAGCATGTACATATCACTCTAGCATCAGAACCTAATCTTTGAAAGAAGATGTGTCCATCTTATTAGTGAGAGGAGAGCACTCAACATATTAGTGGTGTTGTTCTGACCAAGTGAAGGCATCACAGGCCAGTCCTGATAATGGATATCGAGGGAAATCCTTGCTATCAAGTAGAGGAAAACATTTAAAATGGTAGCCACATGCATGAGCATATGGAGAAAAAAATTAATCTGCTCTTTCTCACCATTCTAGTAGTATACCACGTACAAAGAATTTGTTCACAGATAAATACTACTTAGATCACTGAATCTATTATCCTGTCTAGTTGGTGAAGTAAGATTATAAATGGTATTGCCATAACAACTTAGAAAGTGATGGAATCTGAAGCTTCAAAATATCATATAATGTGGCAGATACCAAAGATTCACTGCAACAATGGGGGGAATGCATACAGTAGACACCTATTAAACAAAAAGCACAACAGGCTTATACTAATCAAAATATAGCATTAGTAAACACAAGCAGCTTGCAACCATATTTATTATTTATAAAAATATTTATTTATTTTTTTTAAACAACATTTTATTTTCCTTGTGTATCATACAGAAATGTTGAGCAATACATTGTATGATGTAAGACAGGGTACTGACAACACAAGATTTTAATTATTATAATTGTAATAAATCCATTCCATATTATTATGCAAACTGCTGCTAACAAAATATATACACTATTTACAATCCTGCTGCTATCATGAGAGAGTGAGGAAAACAACAGATCTACCATTTTCAAACGTGTTTCTGCAATATCATAATCCTGAACTATTAGCTACCTATTCATGTTAAATAAGAAATTCATCTGTTATGACCAGGTTCTGATAGCCAAAATGTCTCTAAACTAGACCTAAGCTAATCTCAAGACAACAAGATATTATTAAAGAGTAGCTTCTATAGCTTCTGGTATAGGTGCATTTCTTAGGGTTCATGTAAATTAATTTTTGACATATATACTGTATAGCCATAGCTTAAAAGCCTTTCCATGTCAATGTAGTACGATCAATCCAGTTTTTTCTTATATATAGTTTAACAAGTGAGCATGTGATGATTAAGATATGTAACTGTATTTTGGTGAGTTTTAAATCTGTAATATGAAGAATTGCTAGTTCTCAACATAGGGCTGAGTTTTGGTAACCCATTTTTTGCAAGCGTATCTTAAGAGAACCCCACAAGTTTTGTGAATATTTAAAAACCACAGGACATGGAGGAGATCTGCCTGCAGATGTGAACAGCATTTACATGCCGGCGAAGAGTTAGGATTGAATTTACTTATAGCCATGGGGGTGTAATATGTGCTGTTATTAACCATCAACTGTGTACCTATAAGTTTTTAAATGGAGAGAAATTAATAGCACGGTTAATAGCTTCAAGCTTCTGTTCTTTTGAGGATATATTTCCCTTATTATCCCAATAAGTGGAAAATAGTAATTTGTCTTCATAAATGAGAGAGTTCACAAGTTTATATGTATTTGAGATTACTTTCTTTTTATTTGTAAGGATTTCCAAAATTTCTGTAAATTTCACCAACTCTTTTTCGTTTACAGATGGATCACTGACTATTACTGGAAGGGTCTCTCTAATTTGTCTTAGAATGACAATATATTTCTTTCCAATCTTTAAAGTCTCTTGTAGTTCTTGTAGTGTTTTGTTACTATGCTTGTAGATGTCCCACACCGTACAATCCTTGATTAGTGGGTAGTCTATCAGGTTAAACATCTTATTATTTATTCTGATATTAGGGTTCAGATGTATTGGTTGAAGAAGAGCTAAGGCTTTCTCAAGTTTTAGGGTTCTCATCCAACCCTGAAAGTTTTTAACACTAGCTACAATACTGATTAATTTTGAGGCTCTTGATACTGGATGAGGTTATGTAAGGAGTGGTTTTGGGATTAATTTTACTAGCAACCATTGTTCATTATTTTTTGAAGAATTTGATATTGAAATAAGTCTGAGTGCATTAGTAATTTTATAGTAGAGCTGAATGTCTGGTAGGTCCAGTCCCCCTATCTCCTTAGGGCATATTAACTTTGTATAATTAATCCATACTGATTTGGGATATCATATGAATCAGGCTAATTCTCTGTTCATTTTAAGAAATAAATGGTTTGGTATCATTAATATTGTAGGGTTGAAATGGTACAATAATTTTGGTAAAATATTCACTTTTATAATAGCTGCTTTTGACATTATGGATAATTTTAACATGTTCCATCTATCTACATCTTCTGTAATATTACTCCATGTCCTAAACACATTATTTTGCAACATGGATTGGTGGTTGTGTTTGTAATTTGTTCCAAGATATTTAATAGTTACTGTTTTAAAAGGGGAGTTTGGAAAATATCCTTCTTTATGTTTTAGGGAGTTAATGAGGAATATATATGTGACTTAGTTTGATTAATTTGATAATTTGAGACTTTTGAATATTTATTTGTTGATAGATAGTATTATTTTTCCAAGGTCTGTTATAGGAAGTTCGAAATATATGTTTAAACCATCCGCAAATGCAGATAATGAGATTTTGGAATTCAAAATTTCAGGGATTGAGTGGAAGGATCTTTGCGAGATGTGTAGGAAAAAGGGTTCAATGTACAGGTTAAATAAGAGTGGAGAGAGTGTGCATCCCTGTCTTGTTCCGTTGGTTATTTTAATTGGGTTTGATAAAGCTCTACTGATATATCTGTATGTATGTGAGTTATTATATAAGGTTTCTATGATATTTGTGAAGTCTTTGGGGATATTGAAATGGGATAAGGTTGTAAATAGAAAGTTCCAACTGACCCTATCAAATGATTTGCAGGCATCTAGAACTAGGGTATATCTCGGATTTCTTTCCTTTTTGGTGAGTTGAATCATAGCATCCAGAGTTAGAGTATTGTCCCATGTGTGTCTGCTGGTCATACATCCAGTTTATTCCTGCGGGATAATAGATGGAATAATATTCTTCAGCCTTTCTGCGAGTAAGGAGGTTAGAATTATAATGTCCACATTCATCAAGGCAATCGGTCTATAATTGTGGGGATTGGCTCTATCACTTCTGTTTTTAGGAATTAGTATTGTTTTGGAGCTATTTAAATGGAGGCCAGTAATCCCATTTGTTCTAATATAATTAAATAACTTTAAGAGTATGGAAGAAATCTTTAAATTGAATGTCTTATAAAATTCTGCAGTATATCCATCTGGGCCTGGTGCTTTACCTGATTTTAGGTTTTTGATTACTTCCATTATTTCTTGTTGTTTGAAAGGGGCTGATAAGAGACTTGCTTGAGTATCATTTATTTTAG
Source organism: Protopterus annectens (assembly GCF_019279795.1). NCBI lineage: Eukaryota > Metazoa > Chordata > Ceratodontiformes > Protopteridae > Protopterus > Protopterus annectens. The sequence continues at coordinate 1,792,892,791 of NC_056743.1, forward strand.
GTAAACAGAGATTTCTTAAGACGTTTTCTACTTCATATCTTGAGGCTCGTTGAGTATTCGCATTATAGATTTCTGTATAATTTTATTTAAATATTTCTAAAATTTGTTCATCTGTTTTAAATATCTTGTCCTGGTACTGCAAGAGAGTTATTCTAGAGGTCTTTCATTTATTTTCTATTAATCTTACAAGTGTTTTGGAAGGGACTTGGGTTCCGTCTAAATATTTAGCTATGCACTTTAATTTTTGTACTGAGTAATTTTGCTGGTGCAAGTCGAATAGTTCTGTTTGTGTTTTATTTAGTTGTTTATCCAATTCAGGGTCTTGAGTTACTTGTATTTTCTTTTCTAATTCCTTAAGTTTACTGATTAGCTGATTTTCTTTTTGTTTCCCCACTTTATGAAAGTATGATGATTTTTGAATCAGGAAACCTCTAACTGTTGTTTTACAAGCCACCCACTGTATATCTAAAGGAACATCTGCATTGTTAAGGCTATTATCTAACTCTGTTAAGGTATCAGAATTATCCTTGACCACTTCAGATTTAAGAAGGATGTTGTTGTTTAAGGACTAGTTACATCTACGGTATTCAGTTGTCATTAATGTGTCTGACCAAATTATAACTAACATAATTTTAAAATGATCTGACAGGTATCTAGGTTCGCTTGAGTATTTTAACTTTCCTCTTGCAAAATCTTCCAAGATTTAAAAAAAAATCTATTTGAGCCCAAGAATTATGGCGTTTAGAATAATATGTGTAGTAATTATCTTTTTGTTGAGTCTTCTCTAAAGGAGATAGGGTCTAGAGGAAGAAAGTCTGAAATTAAGTCAGTTAAGGCTAGTGATGGTTGACAATTATACTTCTTTAATTTACTCGAACGATCGACATAAGGATCTATCACTGCATTCCAGTCCCCACCTATTATGTAATAATGATCTGGACAATGACTTAATAGATTGTGGATTTCAGAGATAAAACCTTGTTGCTTGAGCATGGGCCATATATGTTGAGTAAGAGAGTTGGTTTCGCTAAATTAGGGTTCGATATTTTCAGGTAACACCATCTACCATTTTTGTCTGATTTATGATCGATTATGTGATCTTGAAGTGATTCTTTGACTATGATACCAACCCCTTTTGAATTTGTGCTGTCTCCAGAGGCAATGATGGTTTTAATCCATTTCTTATTTAAATCCCCTTTCCCATCCTCTTCCAGCATATGTGTTTCCTGTATAAAGAAGTTATAAGTCCTAGACTGATATATTAAGTGCATCAATAATTTCTTCTTTTTCTTATCTTGGATTCCCCTCACATTCCATGAATTAACTGTCAGCATTAACTACCTTTGATGTGTATTAGGCACTAATATTTTTGCCACTGAACCTATCATAGGGAGCTACACTTCTTACTGATTAAGGCATTTGAGGATATGAATGTATTGGCATATTTAATTGAATAGTCATTATTGTTGATCCCTTGTCCCAAGTATAATCTGTATGTTGTTACAATCCTATATATCATTTCTTTTTTAAGTAAGATTTTGGGTATTTTAATTCCTCAATCTTCTCTCCTTTATTATATCTACAGACATAGCTCAACTTAGCAGCTTTAAACTGTCCTAGAACTAAACCGGTGGCTACCCACATTACACCTTTATCTAGAAAAGCTTAATAGTGTAGGCTATTAGATAAAATAGCAATGAGAATTGTTTCACAAAAACAAAAATGTAGCCTTTAAGTTTTGCAACTTTCTGAACATAGCGTAAACTAATGTACATTCCTAAAATATTTATAAAAATATTTCTATTACAGCTCTACAGTTAATCCAAGTGGAAACAGGGCATTCTGTTTTGAAATGTGTAAAGCTGCTGCTTTTTCAGTGCCCTGTTTAACTCCATGCCTGTCAACCATCAATCATTCCCCAAATTTTCCTTTGCCCATTTGTTCTCCTATACTGGATCTCCCTGGCACAAATGTAAACGCTAACTGGAAGAGACATTAACTATGTAATCACAAAATAGGTTTGCACCATCACCATCTCCAGGTAATAAAGCCATTTCTGTTGGGTCCTTAACCCCAGCCCTGATGGCTGACATGTGCACCTATGCCATGTATCACTGCATGGTGTCCTATATTCCATTGTGTGCATAATTCAACTCATATGCTAATGAGGACAACTTTTGTTGGCTTTTAATTGTAAAACCCATGTCAGCCCTGGTCCTGGCCATTTTGGTGTTATGCAAGCCTTTACTTGTATGGTGGCAATCATCCAACTTCAAGCTACCTCTCCTTTCCCCAAGATAAATAACCCAACTCCGACACTGAAAAACTATGTAAAAACAAAAAAAGGAACCAAAAGGAAGATCACACAATATTGAATTTATTTAGCACTTTTGTCACTGGTAAAAGGACTTCTTAAGAATCTTCAGTGACAAAAGTGCTAAATAAATTCAATATGGCATGATCTTCCTTTTGGCTCTTTTTTTGTTTTGTCTCCAAGATAGGTGAAACAGCACTGGCCACTGACTCTCACCTTTCCAATGTTCATCGCTTTCTGCACCTAAATCACTATTCAAACCAGAGCTGTTTGGATTACAGTCAGGGCTTTGTCACCACACTACAAAGCCACAGTATAAAGCAGTTTTTTTTTTCTTCTTTGGGAATCTGCTTTATAGTTCCTCTGCTCTTTTTACATATTTCTCCTGAACATGAAAATGTTCTGTCACTAGATTTATGGCCCTTCCAAATTAAGTTAATATGCAATGATACACTAAGAATCAAATGCAGTTTACAGAATCTCCTGATAACAGCTTGATATGCTGCAATACACTGGTCTCCATTAGTAGTGGATATATGACCTGTTTGCCCAAGAAAATGTAGCACATGCTCTTAATATCTGTATTGTGTTATTATTATATAACACATACAAATTATACATATTTCTCAAGTTCAAGAAAAGAAAACAACTATCAACCCCTTTGCGCTGAGTTAATTTGGTGAGGACAAACTAAACTTCTATGGGCAGAGTAGCATTCTTAACTACATTTTCTACCTAAGTTTACAAGTATAATTCCTTGGATGTTAAGAACTCTCAAAGGAGACTGATGTTTAGTTTTTATACTGAGCTATCAAATGCATGGCTTTACAAATATTTGACAGTGATAACCTAATATGTTGCATTATACTCAGTTTCCACAGAAACAGACATATGACATATTTTCAGGCTGCAGGATGTAATACATGATGAAAATATATTTGTAGTGAGTTACCATTCTATCAGTGGTGTGATCATCTGTTCAGACAGGTGATTACACATCTGGAAGATTGTCTTGTCTCTTTATCCTTCCTTAACTTATGTAATGTGCTTTATAAGGCATACTACCCATGTATGTTATTTTAGTAATATTTTAAGAATATATGGGAGCAATTTACAAAAATTGACATCATTTAGCAGATCAGACTTTAGGACAATCATAAGACATTGACAATCTGCAACATCTACAAAAGCATTGGTTTAAATTACACATTCAGCTATGAGTTCTCTTCAGACTGCAATACAGGAAAGCTATCAAAATACAAATACACAGTATTGCTGTGATTTCAGACCTGCAAAAATACACATTTCTCTATAAAATAGTTTACTTCTTTACTTTTTTATGTGCCATAAAATTACATTTTTTTCCATTAACTCTGAAGATGCATCTGCTTCTTGCCTCTTAATTTAGAAGCACAATCTAAAGAAGATTTATAGATAGCAAGCAGGTAGCAGGATGGTACAGTAGAAGTTATATGGCACCCATAACCAAAGAGACTGATGTATTAAAACTGTGTTCTGCCATAAAAACATGTTAAACTTTTGCCTGGCAGTTACTACGGGTCATCAAAGTTATGAGTTTTTAAATTAGATATTTCTTACAAACCAGGATTTGATTCCCCCAGCCTCCATTTATCTACTGTGTGACTCAAAGTAAGTCACTTAATCACTAAATGCTCTAGAATAATTGGTAAATTGGACTAGGCACCTCAATGATCTCCTGGAGTGCATGCCTAGTTCATAAGTTTATGCTACGCTATTGACCACCAGGGTCTTTATAAGCCTAGCAATGCAACCCATCACAGTTTTGTCCAGAGGTTCCCTGGGCACTTATTCAGTGGGGTATGTTAGTAAGGAGGTTGCCAAAGGGTCATGTGGTGGGGGTATGCTAATTGGGGATTAATTTTCTTACTGTCACTTTCTGTCCATCAGAGACATTGGGGCCAGACTGAGGATGGATATGTGATTTCCCATCCAATGATCAATGTTTCAGTTGAATAGGGTAAGGGATGAACTCTGCTTCATGTAGATGGGAACCTTTTTCCATAGCAGTTGGAACCTTTGAGACACTCCAGCATGCTCTGTTTATATCATCAGATCTTTGGCTCTAGAGTTTCTAGTGCTGTCTGTTTTGCAAATGTGCAACAGATCAATCTGAGCTGGATCTGTGGATGCCTTATATCCTAGGCATAGATTGCCTCTCAGTAACCTATAGGAGACTGAGTACACAGATAGAGCCATAAGGCAATTTGAAGAGGACAGAGTATTCTTTCTCCTAGTGAGGAACCTTTGAGGGTGTTCCAACTGTTGCAAGTGCTTGGTTAGGTACATGCCAAAGGGGGCATTGTCCTTAATGATGGGTCTGATAAGGGCTGTGTAGAGTGGTATTATAACTTCCTTGGACCTGGATGCCATACCCTTGCTTATGAGTTGGGTGATAGTATGATTTTCTTACTATCTTGGCTATGTGTTGGCAAAGGCAAGATTACTGTGTACATACATTCCCAGAACTATAACTATAAACTCTTAGGGTGTTTTATCAATGGAGTAATTAGTTGCCTTGGGTAGACAATTCCCCAAAGGACACTATAATGCATTTCTTCCCACTGAGTTTTCATCTATGGCTTTGGCACCAGTCATTTGTTGATGTTAGACTTTCTTGTAGGATGTTAGTGTTGTAGGGGGGGATTTATGATAGCTCCCAATTTACAGTCTTCTGTGAACTTGTTGATTCACAGATCTTTGACATAAGCCTTGACTTTCGAGAAATAGATGACAAACTAGAGCAGGTCCAACACAGAGCCCTGGGGTACACCACTGGTGACTGGTCTCCTACTGGAGGTGGTCTCACTGACCCTGACTTCTTTGGTCCTATCTGTGAACCAGCCAGCAATTCAGTGAGTCATGTAGGGATTTATGCACAGTTCTGAGAGTCTGCCAACAATACCTGAGTGGGGTATTGTATTGAATGTAACAAAGCACAGTTCACCTGCTGAGAAGTCCAATCCTTTAATGTAAAATACAATTGATGAGCGCTTTCGTCTGCATAAAACAAACTTCATCAGATAAAAGTCCCACTATAACTGACATAATTTATAAAAAATGTTTAACCAATGAAAATTTCACATTAATAAAACAATCAATAAAATTCTAAAATGCTGAACATTCAAAGTTTAAAGAAACAAAGACATGTTGGTAGTTGTATGTATGTGTACACACACTTCTGACTGATTAAATGGTGGTGCACCATAAAAAAATTTTTTGTTTGAAATATAATTAAAAAAAAGTAATCTACATCATTGTTTCATAAATATAATTGATATATAATGTGTGCTTACATCTGGTATGTTAAAAATATTTATACCATCTTTAAAGTATATTTGCCTTTCCTGTTAAGATGGCTTTGATGTTTATATACTCATTTAAGCCTGGAAAAATATTAGATTTTAATCTTAACTGCCATCTAACTTCCTTCTGCAGTAAAATGTTTTTAACATCTCCTCCTCTGATTTCCAAATTAACCGTGTCTATGATACCAAATTTAAAAGATGGAACGGGTTGGCACATGGTGGTGTGTTTGTATAAGGCACTTGTCTCTTTTTTGTTTTTTATGTCATTCTTGTGTTCGTAAATCCTTTCTTTTAAATGACGTTCAGTTTTGCCCACGTAGTAACATGGGCAATAACAACAGGTTGCCAAATACACCACCATGGAAGAATAACAATTACCCCTACAGAATTTAACCTCTGTATTCAACCCATTGTTTAAAACAATACTATTAGAGGTGTTGATGGAAGAACATTGGGCACATCTGCCACATGAGTGGGTACCCCTAGAGTTCTTGTAAGAATAATCTCTTCCTTCCAAGGTTCTTTTGAAATTATTACCCACCCGATGAATAAATGTAGGTTGGTTCCCTATAACTTCAATAATTTCAGGATTGGTTTTTAAAATAGACCAGTTTTCTTGTAAGATTTTTTTGAAAATACACGTTTCAAACCTTTGCTTGGTCACCCCATTGAGAATACGGAAACATTAGAAGATAGACCCTATGAATTTTCAGGATCTTGTTCCATTCAACACAACAACTTTTCTTCTATTTTCAAAAAAATCTTACAAGAAAACTGGTCTATTTTAAAAACCAATCCTGAAATTATTGAAGTTATAGGGAACCAACCTACATTTATTCATCGGGTCGGTAATAATTTCAAAAGAACCTTGGAAGGAAGAGATTATTCTTACAAGAACTCTAGGGGTACCCACTCATGTGGCAGATGTGCCCAATGTTCTTCCATCAACACCTCTAATAGTATTGTTTTAAACAATGGGTTGAATACAGAGGTTAACTTCTGTAGGGGTAATTGTTATTCTTCCATGGTGGTGTATTTGGCAACCTGTTGTTATTGCCCATGTTACTACGTGGGCAAAACTGAACGTCATTTAAAAGAAAGGATTTACGAACACAAGAATGACATAAAAAACAAAAAAGAGACAAGTGCCTTATACAAACACACCACCATGTGCCAACCGTTCCATCTTTTAAATTTGGTATCATAGACACGGTTAATTTGGAAATCAGAGGAGGAGATGTTAAAAACATTTTACTGCAGAAGGAAGTTAGATGGCAGTTAAGATTACAATCTAATATTTTTCCAGGCTTAAATGAGTATATAAACATCAAAGCCATCTTAACAGGAAAGGCAAATATACTTTAAAGATGGTATAAATATTTTAACATACCAGATGTAAGCACACATTATATATCAATTATATTTATGAAACAATGATGTAGATTACTTTTTTTTAATTATATTTCAAACAAAAATTTTTTTTATGGTGCACCACCATTTAATCAGTCAGAAGTGTGTGTACACATACATACAACTACCAACATGTCTTTGTTTCTTTAAACTTTGAATGTTCAGCATTTTAGAATTTTATTGATTAATTGTTTTATTAATGTGAAATTTTCATTGGTTAAACATTTTTTATAAATTATGTCAGTTATAGTGGGACTTTTATCTGATGAAGTTTGTTTTATGCAGACGAAAGCGCTCATCAATTGTATTTTACATTAAAGGATTGGACTTCTCAGCAGGTAAACTGTGCTTTGTTACCAGTTTATTCTACTTACTTTGTGGCAATTGTATTGAATGTCTTGACCAGGTTAAGGTAAGCTGTATGAACCATTTCCCCTCATCCACACCCTTGGTGATCCTCTCACAGAAGTCTACCAGGTTGAGTAGGCAAGACCTTCCCTTAACAAAGTCAAACTTGGATGGGTCCAACATCTATAGGTTGCCAATGTCCTTGCTGATAATTTCCATGATAATTAATTCCATGGCTTTGCATATTAGACTTGTCAGACTGATGACTCTGTAGTTTTTGGGGTCAGTTGACAGTCCACCCTTATGAAGTGGGATAACCATTTCAGCCCTCTGTTCACCTGGCACGTAACCTGTTTTGAGGCTGTAGCTGAAGAGTACCTCAACTGATCCTGCTGCTAGGTCATGTTTTAGGCTATTTAGAAAGCAACCAGGGACATTATCAGGGCTCAGTGATGTAGTGTTTTTGGACTTAGCGAGTGCCATCAGGACCTGCTCCCTATTAATATTTGGGGGGGATTTGGCCGAAGGGATTTCACACAATGTGGGGGGAGTGGGGGGTGAAGTTAGAGTTAACTTTATCAGCCAGTAGATTTGCTATGTAACCCAGGTCATTGAAGATTCTGCAATTTACCACCAGTTCTACACACTGCTGAGTGTTACCTTTAAGGTTTCTGACATAACTAAAGAAGGTCTTGTCATTGTCCTTGGCCTGCAAGACTATCCTGACCTTGTAATTGGCCTCCTTGGACTTTTTAGACCTCTTTAGTTTCTTGTTTAGTTGAATCAGAGATCTCTTGCCTCTATGAGAGTTGTTCTTTCTGATTTTGGCCATGATGTTTTTCTTTTGTTATATACCCTGTTAAGGAAAGAACTCCACCAGTGGGATTTGTTTTTGAGGTTAGATCTGGGCTTACTTCTGGTAGGTATAGCAGTCTCAGTGCAGCTATTTACATGTTTGTACAGAGTTTCTGTAAATAATTCTGCATAGGTAGCTGTATTCTCAGGTTTGAGGGAGCTGTGAATTTTGACAAACTGTCATTTAATAGGATGTAGTTTGCTTTAGAATACTTCCTAACTACTACAGGATTAGTTGGGTTTTCCAGGTTGATTTTTATATCAAGGGAGACAGCTTCGTGGTCTGACCTCACCAAGGAGGATACGACAAAGGGGTGGAGGTGGGAGGGTGCAATGCCCTCCACTGTTGGTGAGCATTTGGTCCAATAAGTTTGATCCTCTGGTTGGAGTGGGCACTAAAGGCATCTGTGTTGATAAATTCCAGGAAACATTGAGCTTGTTCATAGGTTCATAGGTTCATAGATTAGTACTAGGCTAACTGCCCTTGTGAGCTATTTTAAGCCAAGCCAATTATCTCTTGTGAGACTCAAACCCTGCACTTTGTGTTTGTAAGGCAAACACCTTAACGATTAGGCCAACCTCCCACCCTTAGAGACAGTGCATGTTTTACAGTCTATACAGGGGTAGTCAAAGACTCCCACAAAAAGAATATTTGGTTAGATGATGAGCACATCTAGTAGGTCTAGGAAAGAGCTGTGAGCTTCATGGGTCATAGAGGGTGACTTATAGATGCCGGCACACGGTAAAGAACCATGTCTGTGGAGACTTGGATGTGGATGAACTCCAGGGCATCATCCTATTTTACCAGCCCCTTCTTGTATTTGTTGCTAATGTAGATTGAGATACCTCTACCTTTATCCCCATCTGTGCTGCTGTTGGTCTAAATGCATGGAAGGCACTTAAGGCTTGCACTAACAGAGTACTTTCTGTGGATTTAAACCAAGTCAAGGTAACAGCACAGATGGCTACATTCTCAGAGCTGGTAGGGTGTGCAGTTTCTTGTTTAGGTTCCTAGCATTAAGTCATTAAGCAGTAATACCTTAATGTTGTTTCTTTCTTTCCTTTTTTTTTTTTTTTTTTTTTTTTTTTTGCTGTGTTGGTAGTTTGTCATTTTGACCTTGCTTAAAAATGCTCCAAGGGGGTGGATAAAATTTTAGCCAATATCCAAAAGCCCCAGGAGGAGGTGCAGACCATCCTTGTTTCCTTGTCAAAGCAATGTGGTCTGTCAACAAAGTCTTTCCATGCTGATACAGATAATGGATTCCCCTGAAGTAACATCAGTAATTAGGCCAATTATTAAAATCAATAATTTTCTGTTCATACTGTGGCATCATCCTTGGTGAAGGTAGAATGTTGTTCAATGTAAGGCACATACCTGTCTGCAACACATATTCAGAGAGATCCATAATGTCTCTTTTCATATAGTCTAGTGAGGTACACCTCAGGTAATTTACTCTTACATGGACGATGATAGAATCATATTGGTACCTGTGGTACAGTGACTTGAATGCATATGTGATACAGTGACTTCAGTGCATATATGATACTGTGGATCCCGGTTCTAGAAGGGCAACTAACTAGTATCTTCTCCTTGTCCAGCCTGGTGAGAGGGGCATCTGTGTGCCATACAATATAATCCCCTATGACAAGAGTACTAGGTAAACTGTTTGCTTGCCTTATGGGTGTTGTTTTTGGGGATTCATACATACATATACATATGAACTTTTGCCCCAGTATCACAAATACTTCAAACTCTTTTGGAGATACACTCATTTACATACAACAAACAAGCATACCCAGAAATTGCAGCTTAGAGACAGTCTTTTTTATAACAATCAGTAGTAAAGAGGTTAAGATCCCAAAACTCCAAACAATACTATATATGGAAATTTGGTATTACAAGTTGCTTTAGAAAGACACCAGCTGCTATAAAATACAGCACTAGAGTGCTCAGGTACTAATTAAAAATATAATTAGTATTACTTCTTCCACTTGTTTATTGAGGTTGTAATTCTACATCCTTCATTTGCCTGCACACACACTGGCCTTGCACCTTTGACAATCCTTTCTGCCACATGCAAGCACAGACCTACACCAAACTCAAACCATCTACAGTATTCCACTATAGTAACAATGAAGCCAAAGTCCCATGTAGATGGCCACAATTCATATTTCCCAGAACTGTGCCTGAGCAAACACTTTCAGAGCAGGGCTGCCTGGCATAGAGAAGCTCTTATACCTCAGAACAGAATGTACTTCTATAGAAGGGGGTCTTTCAGCAACTGGTCAGAGGTCACCGTGGGTCACTCTGACTGTATGAGAGATTAGCTAAAACATGACTGATGGCAAAATGGCCAAAACATTTTTCTTTGTGGGACACCTTCCATACCCACCTAATAGTCACCTGCATGGGATTGTGTCCCCTATGTTCCCTAGTTAATCAAAGAAAAAACACTGTCTTTTTCAGAATTGAATTGGTTACCCATTACAGCAAGGGCCACACTTTGTCGATCATTGCTGTATTAAAGATGCTTCATTCCTTTCCCTTCTGGCATATATTAGCAATCACTTCCTACCATTACCTCTCAGAATCCAAAATCAAACAGCCAATACATAAGAAAACCAACTGTTGGGTTAATTTCTGGGAAAATGGCTTATTAAGATTGTTCTTGCTGCATGGAACAAGTCATTATAATGGAAATTAACAATTTCATATCTATATTAGTAGATCATATCTACTCAGACTACAAACTAGTACTCAATAGAGATAAGGGTTGATTAACTATCTTTTGTTGTTAGATGATACTCAAGGCTATTTGCCTGCTGCACTTTAAGACCATGATTATTCCAGTTTCTTTAAGGTATCTACCCTCATTAATTCATGCAAGTATTTTCTGGTTCTGCAGCTAATATTATGGGACCTTCACAATGGCTTAATGGTTAAGGTGTTTGCCTTACAAACACAAGGTGCAGAGTTTGAGTCTCACAAGGGATAATTGGCTAGGCTTAAAATGGCTCACAAGGGCAGCTAGCTTAGTATGAACCTATAAAGACAACCTTCTGCTTCAATGGCTGTTTATTACCAGACTACTCAGCTGAATTCATTTTTATCTTTTGCATTATGTGTACTGTCAGTCTATAAAAATTTCATCTTCTTTATAGACCTAATGAATACATTGTATAAGCCACATGGATAATGTGAAGCTATGTTATAACTATGTTAGGATATTTACTGAATTACATCTAGCTACAGTTTATACTTGCATGCAGTAATGCTGGGAAAACCTTTAATGTGATCTGTTATCTTAATTTTCGATAACGTATAAACATTTGGTTGCATGTTTCTGTAAAATACAATATTGTAACTATTTATGCCTTGGAAGTGTTGATAATTTGGACTTGTCATGTTATGAATGTTTTGTATGTAGTCTACCTATTTGAGTTTCTACTTATTTTTTTTTCTTTACTATAGGTTCATAGGTAAGTACAAGGTTAGCTGCCCTTGCTGGACATTTTAAGGAAGCCTAGCCTTCAGAAAGACAGACAGACACCTTAGAAAACATGTTTATGAACAATACCATGCTATTAATAAGAAGAATACAAACAATGCCTTATTCAAACATACTTTACTTTGCCTTTCTTTTAACAAAAATTTTATTTGGTATTATTCAGGTGGTCCCATGAAGTAATAGAGGAGGTGCTTGGGGGATAGTTTTAGAAAAAAGTAAGTTGATCTGGCAGCTTAGACTTAATGCCACATTAACCCCTGGGATGAACGAATGTACATCTTGTTTGTTTGTCTTTCGGCTTTTCCTGGTTAGGGGTCACCACAGCGGAACTCCGGTCCGCTAATGATTGGCAGTTGATTTTTACGTACCGGCTTGCCAGGCCTGATGCACAACCTTCAACGAAGGTACGCCCATTCAAGCATGTCTCCACGCAGAAGACGCTCTATCTATTATACCTATTTTGAAAATTAGAGTGAATGATTTATAACAACAGGAATTTATAGAAAAGGCTGTAAATTTTTAAGTGTTGTATATATTACTGTATTGTAAGTTTTTGATAACATAATATATTGATTTTAAAGAGATTTGAGTTTAAGTTTTGAACATGTATTCTATTGTGTTTGAGAATCCTGTTTCATTTTTTAACCTGTTAACTCTTCTTTTTTGCAAAATGAAACTTTTTTAAAAGGTTTAAGGGATTTTTGGTAATGATATTTTTTATTAATAAGACATATTGCTCAACTTGTATTGAAATAAATTCAAGGTTACTTAGTCTGTTGCTTAAATTTTAATAGGACTTTAATTAACTGATTTTAAAAAGGCATATAAATGCTTGTTTAATTATTTTGTAACAGTTCTGATGAAGTCCCAGTTGTTAATTTGAAGGGATGAAAGCACTAAACTGGATTGTATTTTATGTGTTTTACATACTTTTTCACATGTATGGATAGAGTGTTGTGATTATTTAAGACTTTGTATTTACTTTCTGACATTTCGTGGATTTATAACACTTCTTGAGCTTTGGAGGTCCCTAATACACTATATGAGCCTTGGTTACAGTTATATTTTTAGAGGCATCCATAGCGGGGGACCAACTCATGAATGGCACTTTAATATGGGGACCAGGTCTCTTAGCCTGGCTACTCAGGGATGTACCCCCCACTCCCTCCACCAAGACTGACAGGAGTGGCTTTCCTGGGACTTTCAAGATGCCTATACAGTGATCAACAACTTGATTTCAGCTTTCCCAGTGTGAAAAAAGAAACTGAGAAACAACATCTAGTGATACTGTCTGCTTGAGTAAAATGCAGTTACTGACTACTAAATACATTGTGTGGATGCCTGCAAAGAAGAAATTTTGAGAACCTGAAATAAAATCAGCCAGAAAATGTGAAGAATAAACACTGCCTGGTAAGAATCCTCTAGATGTTCAGCAAAAAGCAGTTCAAGTTTCAGCTTTGTTACAAGAAGCAACTTCCAGTAATTTAGAGAAAAAAATAAATCAGATATACTCAAAGATGATCAAAGTAATGAAACACTGAAGGAGTATATCAACTCAAATAACAAAAGGCTGGAAAAATAGAAGGCACTTTAGCTATTCAGATGAACTGATAAAACTGAAAAATCAGAGGTTGAGTTGAAGAAAAGGCTGTTTGAGAATGAGACTTCTCAGTAACAGTTGTTTCAAAAGACAGTATAATTAGAAGACACAGAGAAAACTTGAGATTTTCTGCTGTACCAGAGAAACTGAAAGAAACAGACTGCATTAATTTTCTGAAAGCAGAAATAAGCAACTGGACTGATATTCCACAGCAGGATTTGTTAATTAAAATGGCACATTGAGTGTATGCTCTAAACATGGCCATGAGAAAGCAGCAAAGACCTGGAGTAGTAAATATGCAATTATACTAGCAAAAAAGGTTGATCCTGACAAAACTGGCAGAAGAGAAAAGTATTAAAATTGGAGACAGCAGAATGTTTGTGGAACATGATTATTCAGTGTACACCAGGCAGAAGAGAAGCAAATTTATCCCAAAAATCAGGGAATGCTGACAGGCACGTGTGAGATTCAAGCTGTTGTATCCATAGGACCATAGCAGGTTACTAATGGCCCTAGAGCCTTTTTAAGCCTAGCCATTCATGCCTCAATTTTCCCAATTGTCAATGTCCACATGCTAGAATGGCTTTAATATATGCCTGTGCCTTAGGGCATCTACAAACTACCCCTGTCCAAATGGGCCACAGCGGACAAGCCGGGGTGAATTTGCGATTTCTCATCCATTCGTCTGAACTGCATTTGAATAGGGAAGAGCTATGTTTCACATGAATTGGGAGTCTGTTTCAGAGAAAGGGTAATCTCTGAAACACATATCTGTTCCTCCAACATGTTTTGTTTACTTCACAATGAGATTTAGATTCTTAAATTGGGTAAGTCTAGTGCTGTCTGTTTTGTGAATGTGTAGCAGATCAATTAGGGCTGTATTGGAGAATGTCTTATAGGTTAGGCATAGACTCTCCCTCAGTAGTCTGTAGAAGACTGAGTACAGGGGCAGGGATTTGCAGTAGTCCACATAGGACATGTTATTTATGCCCTGTATTCTTTTAGTGAGTAACCTCTGTGGCCACTCCAGCTGTTGCAAATGCCTGGTCAGGTATATGCCAAAGGATGCATTGCACTCAGTTATTGGTCTAATTAGGGCTGAGTACAGTTGGTCTCTGATGTCCTAAGATCTAGATGCCACACAGGTATTTTCTCACCATCATAGATACATGGTGATCAGAGTGCAAGTTGCTGTCATCCTGAGTTCACCAGTCCCTCACCAATAGGTCTACCCTTAGAAATGTATTATCAATGTTGTAAATTGCATGAGTGGTCATCTTTCCAAAGTGTATAATTATAGATTTTTTGCATTACATTGACTTTTAGGCCATGGTTCTGGCACCAGTTATTTGTCTGTGCCAGACCTAGCTCCCTATTGAAATGTCAGCACTCAAAATGCTGAGTGCCAAAAAAGCCGGAAAAAAAAGCGGCGGAGAGAGAATCTTGACAATCACTCTTCTCCTTAAAATTTCTTTTTGAGGGGGGTCAAGCCCGCTGCACCTTCCAAACATATATATACCAACTCCAACATTGCCATATTTCAGAGGAAAGGGAAAGGAATATTCTGAGAAATGTCATCTTGAACTTTGTGTATATAAGCACATTATTTCGGTCTTTCAGTCTCTGCATTTCCAAACTTGCTCTAGAGGGTAATGATATTTCAATTGGTTTCCCACTAGATCCTTTTGGAGGATACCTACATTTCTGGGGCAGCCAATGATTGCACCCAACTTGCAATTGTCAACAAACCTGGTCACCAAAGGCCCTCTACATTTGCCTTGACTTCACAGAAGTATATTCCAAACAGGTATCAAGCCATGTGAGACATCACTAGTAACATGCCTCTTGGTGGAAGTGGCTTTCCCCACCCTAACTTCATGTGTCTTAACTGTGAGGTATTTGCCTATCTACTGGGTGACTCAGGGATGTGTGCTTAAATCTGTGAGTTTGTCTATAACACCTGAGTGAGGTATTGTGTCAAATACCTTTGCCAAGTCAAAGTAAGTGGTATGAGCCATTTTTCCCTCATCTATGGCTCTAGTGACCTTTTCAAAGAAGTCCACCATGTTTAATAGGCATCTCCTGCCTTTGACGAAACCAAAGTGGGATGAGTCCAGTACTTGAAGGTTTTCTATGTCTATGTTTATCAAGTCATTGATAATTCTTTCTATCACCTTACATAAAAGACAAGTAAAACATATGGGTCTGTAGCTCCCTGGGTCTGTTGATGGTCTGCCTTTGTGTAGAAGGATGATCATTGCAGTCCTCCATCCTCTAGGAGAAAGCCTGTCTGTAGGCTGTGGTTGAATAGAGATTCTAGTGGGCCTGACAGGTCATGTTTCTAGCTATTTAGGAGGCATCATGGGATACTATCAGGTCACACTGATGCAATGTTTTTAGCTCTGGAGAGCACAGTGATGACCTGTTCTTTAGAGACAGTTGGGGAGAAATGGTAGATAATATTTCCTGGGAAGGGAGAGTGAGGAGGGGATATAGAAGATTTGTTGGCTGATAAATTTAGGTTATGTACATAACTGAAAAATCCTTAGAATGGAAGGCTATTTTGCCTTGAAGTTGGCTTTGGTGGACTTTCTCCTGAGTTGCTTGATAAGACTGCTGAGGGAGTTTTCTGTCTTTTCAGCACACGCCTTCCTATTTTTGGAAAGGATTTTCTTTCTTTCTTTCTTTCTTTCTTTCTTTCTTTCTTTCTATTGTTGTAGAAAGTATTTACACTAGGGGTCCACCAAGAGGACTTGCTTTTTGGAGTTTGTCTTAAGTTTATTGTGGTTTGGTACTGCTGTTTCTATGCAGTTATGTACATGCTTGCACGGGGTTTCTGTAAACAGTTCTGCTTAGACCACCATCTTCTCTGAGTTTGGGAGGTTTCATGAATTTTGCAATGCCATCACTTAATAGGAGGTAGTTGTCCTTCGAAAAGTTCATAAAGGTTCTGTAGTTTCCTGGGTGTTCAGCCTTTATATTTATTTGATCCAGCTCTCTTCAGAATATTTTTCCTGAGTATCAAAGACGTGTTTGGATACAGAACAGGCTGTGGGGGAAAAAAGGTTTATCCAACAAAAAGTGTACCAATAAACAGAAAATGACTCTGCTTCTCATTCTTCTGGCAATAAAGCTTATATATATATATATATATATATATATATATATATATATATATATATATATATGCTTTGCCAGTGAAACTTTTCCAGTGTTCCAAAGGAAAATGCTTGAGAAGCAAAAGGAATTGACTAGAAGAATTAGGAGTACATTGAAACTGAACCAGAGTCTGGTGTTGGGAGATGGAGACAAACAAATGGAAGATTAGAACATTGGAATTAGTGAATAAGTGGGAGATCATAAAGCATCAATCACATCTGTGAAATATGGATTTGCAAGAAAAAGTGGCTGTGAAAGACTGCATCTTTACTGATTTTATTAAGGTTTTGGGTGGACTGTGAAGCATTTAGCCCACTTTATGTCATTAATATTTTGAAGGACACTAAAAGGAGAAAAAAGTAATTGTAAGTAAATTAATTTTTCTCTTTTTAGTATTTGTATAAAACATTTCAATATATAAATTGCATGTTCTATATAGTAAAACAGTTTTGAGTAATGCTTACTCAGGTCTTTTCAATGAATGTTGTGTGTGTTAAAGCTATTAAAAGTAAACAAGTACTTTTTAGTTGTAAGGAATTTAGGCTTTATAGTATAACATGAGTAGAAAGGCTTGACAAAAGCAAATCTACTGTGAATATGCTGTAATTCTGGATTGTTGGGGTGAGGTGGGGTCTAAAGGTGCACTGACTATATTATATGTAGGATTAAAATTTTTTTCTCTTATTTTTATACGAGTAAAAATCTTAATTAATGCTCTTGTCTTAAGCTATAAGCAAGTGTTTTTATAAGCAAGTAGGCTTGAAAAATAAGCAAAAACAAAGTCATGACAAATGCTAAGTTTCTTACATTTGCAAAGAAATTATTTTGCTTTTTTCATTAGCAAATGTTCAGTGGGAGTCAAGAAGTCTGCAGCTAAAGACAGCTGTGCATTCTGTTCTGATTGAGATTGACGAAGATTTATTGCTGACTACTTTCAAATGGACAAAACGCAAAAAACTAGCAAAAAAACACACAAAGCAGGCACCCAAGAGTAGTAAGTCCAAACGCCAAAAGGTGCGTGACAATATAAGTGAGTTGTAGCAGTCTGAAAGCTTTTCCAAAAGTGTACTTTTGGAAAAGCTTTCAGACTGCTACAACTCACTTATATTGTCACGCACCTTTTGGCGTTTGGACTTACTACTCTTGGGTGCCTGCTTTGTGTGTTTTTTTACTTTCAAATAGAGTCAAGCTGTCTGCAGGTGCAAGCAATTAATTCTGAGAGTTCTGAGCATTCTTTGCTGAGAGAAATGTGACATTTAAAGGTACAATGGCAAGCAATTCAGTGAAAAATAAAGTTTGAAATCATGGAAAGTGAATATTTAATAGAATAGCATACAATTTAGTTTTACTTAAAAGACAGTAAGTGTGCTTTTTCACAGGGTTAAATTTAATGTTTTCTGAAAGCATGCAAGCTGTGTTTCACATCTGGGAGGGGAACAGAGGTAAAATAAGAATATACAGCAATCCGTGTAAGTGGGGACACATCCTGTAGCATGCATCTTAGCATGGGTAACCTTAATTTTAAGCTAGGTAATGCCTGTGGATGCAGCTGTCAATTTGGGGCAGTTTTTCCAATCTGGAGGGATAAACTTCATTATTTGAAGATGAACACAGTTTTCTGGGTTTGTTCTAAGTTAATAGGGGATGGGGTGTTCTGAAAATGTACTTAGTTTTTCTGAGGGTTGTTATTAAAATAAGTTTTAAAATGTGATATAGGTTCAAATGGAGATGAGAAGAAACAACTTAGAAGATGAGGCTGCCAAATACTGTGTGCATGTCAAGCAAAATCTGGAAAATGTAATACAAGCAAATGTCATGTGTAAAATATGGGAACAATATTGTTTATCATAATGGCCATGATATCCTTCTTAACCTAGAATGTTAATGGCCTTACAGGCACATTCAAAAAGGAAAGAATATTGAATTACATTAAAAATGCAGCGTGCAAACAATAATGCTACAGGAGACACATTTAGAAAGGAATGAACATATGAGTTTCACAAAGAAAGGATTTCAGAATGGATATTCAGCATAAGTGGAGTTAAGTAAATTTTGATCTGCACTTTTATCAAATAATACACGATTTAAAGTAATTTCTTTGTGTTGCATTGAGCAATATCTAGCTGGAAGTTGTGACTGTTTTTTCAGTAGGTCTTATACAAGTGGTATTTTCAGTTAAGGCTTGTTAAAAAAAGCTGCATAGCCAGTGATAAGTGGGGGTAGTTTACCTCATTGTTATTCAGTTTCTGTCTTGTACAAGTGGTACAGTGAATTATTTTCTGTTTAAACTGTGAGCTTTGGCCAACTAAGGCCTGCATACAATCAACTGAACGCATAAGTGGAGTTAAGTAAATTTTTATCTGCACTTTTATCAAATAATACACGATTTAAACTAATTTGTTTGTGTTGCATTGAGCAATATCTAGCTGGAAGTTTGTGACTGTTTTTTCAGTATGTCCCCACCCACCCTCCCTGTTTTTGTTTTGGTGTTAATCCTGGTGGCTTTGAAACTGCCCGCCGCTCTTGTAAATTTGCACTTGGATACTCCTCCTGGGCCCATCTCATTTGCTCACTCAAAAAAAAAAAAATGTATCTGCTTTTACTGTATTTGTGTTTCTTCCTACTTTATTTTGCTTTTGCGTCATCTTAAAAGTACTCAGTTGTATTTATTACTGCTTGGTGTAACTCATTCTAAGCCTTTAAGTTTAAGCACTTGGGCTTCAGACCAGTTGTTTTACATTAAGAAGGTTTGTGGTCTGCACTGTAGTGGCAGGACAGGTAGCTTACATCCTTCTAAGTTGGGAACTGCTGATTGAGGGCTCAGTGTCTGTTATTCTAAAAGTGTATTAATTCTGGTTTAAGCACTTGGGCTTCAGGCCAGTTATTTTACATTAAGAGGGTTCATGGTCTGCACTCTTGTGGGAGGAGAGGCTGGACTCTTCCCTTCTGAGCTGGGAATGTCTGGTTAAAGGCTTATAGTGCCTGCATATTTGAACTGCTTCTTACTGAAATTGGTACACCTTGTTTGCTGTAGCATAGACTAGATCCAGGCCTGCTGAATCTAGCTTTGTTTGTATAACTTGAGCACTAATCCAGGCATTCTTTAAAGTATTCAATTGTATTTATTACTGCTTGGTAGTAACTTGATTACAGTGTAGCTATCATTCTTTTGGATTAAGCACTTGGGCTTCAGACCAGTTGTTTTACATTAGGAAGGTTTGTGGCCTGCACTGTGGTGGCAGGACAGGTAGCTTACATCCTTCTAAGTTGGGAACTGCTGATTGAGGGCTCAGTGTCTGTTATTCTAAAAGTGCATTAGTTCTGGTTTAAGCACTTGGGCTTCAGGCCAGTTATTTTACATTAAGAAGGTTCGTGGTCTGCACTCTTGTGGGAGGAGAGGCTGGACTCTGCCCTTCTGAGCTAGGAATTTCTGGTTAAAGGCTTATAGTGCCTGCATACTTGAACTGTTTCTTACTGAAATTGGTACACCTTGTTTGCTGTAGCATAGACTAGATCCAGGCCTGCTGAATCTAGCTTTGTTTGTATGCTTGTTGTTTGTTTGCTTGTTATTTCCCTGAAATGCTAATTCCACCTAAAACGCGGCTTTTCAGCACTTCTGTGGATCCCTAGTGATATCTGCATTGCTTACTGTACTTATTTCCTTGTTTCACTTGAATGAAAGTTACTGTTTGTCGTTTTTGCATTTAAGTTACCTGTAGCACATTGCATTAAAGTTACCTGGCACTTGCTCACTAAAGCAATTATATAAGTCAGCACTAAAAAATTAAAAGCACTACACCCTCACAAACTCCCCTTGAATACCTTGTTCCCCATTGGCCCTTTTTTTCAATTATAAAGGAATTCCCAATACAATTCTAGCATGTCCAAAGGTCAGTTGTCAGTCTCCTCTCCGGTCCAGCTGGTGAATCTGGGAATCTTGAGGCAATGTTACAACTGCCTCATGTACACAGACAACCCTCTCCTCCTCCCAACAAATTCCAACACATGTGAGAGATGCAACCATATAGCCAAACTGGAGGCTAAGCTCTCTCAACTCAGTACTGTCATAACCAGTCAGGAGGAAAAGGAAACCACACTCACTACAATTCCAGTCTCACATAGACCTACCACGACAGCAAACTAAACACATAAACACACAAAAACATACTCAGAGGCTCTAAATAAAAATCTGCCTAAGCAGCAGAGACCTCCAAAGCAGGCACCCAAGCAACCGCTACCCCAAAACAAAACACGTGCAACACATAGCTCACAAAGCCAGTGTGCCGAACAGTCACAGCCCTTAAAGCTAATCAACACACCTGATACACTTGTAATAGGTGACTCTATCGTCAGGCACACTGACGTCCCGCGCACCAGGCTGAACAAGGAGAAGGTCACGGTGAGCTGCCTGTCGGGTGCTAGGATCCGCCACATAACACAAGCACTCAGGTCACTCCAAGGCAAGTACAAATATGATTCAGTCATTGTCCATGCTGGTGTGAATGACCTGAGAGGTACCTCCCTGAACTACATGAAAAGAGACATAGAGGAGCTCTCTGAGCATGTAGCCCAGGCCGGTATGACCCTGACCTTGAGTAGCATCTTACCCTCACCAAGAATGATGCCACAATATGAAGACAAGATGATCAATTTCAACAATTGGCTTAGGTATTGGTGTCATTCAAAGGGGATCCAATGCCTGTCAGCCTGGGATGACATGCTCGACAAGCCACGATGCTTCGCTAGGGACGGCTTGCACCTATCACCCCTGGGCTTTCGGATATTGGCAAAGGCTCTTGCTACTCCCATAGTGCCTTTTTTAGGCAAGGCTCAAAAGACAAACCCACCTCCATAGGTATCACAAGGGATAAGAAACTAAGAGTAGTGCTACTCAATGCCAGAAGTCTAAACCTCAAGATGCACGCACTCAAAACTCTCCTTAGCATGGAGAACATCGATATCTGTGCAGTAACAGAAACCTGGTTCAAGGCTCCCGAGAGCACCCCAGCACTACCAGGTTATACCTCATACCATGCTTTCTGGCCCCAAAACTTGGACTGAACCACAAAAGGAGGGGGAGTATCAATATTCGTCAAAGATACCCACACCTCCAGGTTGGTGGCACAGCACGAAGCATCAGAGACTATCCATGTGCAACTAACAGTGGGTAAAACTGCCTTCCAGTTTATAGCCTGCTACAGACCACCCTCCCAAACCCAGGAACTCCACTTGGCCTTCCTGAGAACACTGGAAAATATGAAGGTCTCTCCAAACACCATTACATTGGGCGACTTCAACTACCCAAACATAGACTGGGAGCATTACTCTAGCTCCAACACCCTAGCCCAAAGTTTCCTAGAATTTATAAACTCAAATGCTATGGAACAACTTGTTACCACTCCCACAAGAGGGGAAAACATACTGGACCTGATCATCACCAGCATGGGGACTCTATGCTCCAGACCAGAAGTGTATCCCTCACTGGTAAGATCAGACCATAAACTAATCTCACTGGATATTCACATCCCGACCCCACCCCCTGCCCAGAAAACCACAGTGAAAAACTTCTCTAAAGCAAATTTCACACTCCTCAAAACCGAGGTGGAATCCTTCAAAGCCCCAGGGCCTGTGGAAAATACAGCCCACTCCGCAGAATCCTTTATAAACGCATTCTATGAACACCTTCAGGAATGCATGGATCATGCAATCCCAAATAAAACCAAGACCCAATCCTCCAAAGGCAGACGTCCTGTCTGGTGGACCTCAGCCATAAACAAACTATACAATAGAAGGAGGAAGCTACTACATGATAGAGCAAAATCCCAAAAAAAAGAAGGCATCTCTGATCAGTATTAGCAAAAAACTACGGGCTCTCATAAAATCGTCTAAGGCCAGCTTCGAGAGAAAAATTGCACAGGACACTAAGGATAATCACAAGGCTTTCTTTAGTTATGTTAGGAACCTGGGTGGGAATTCCCAGATATGCTCAGAATTAGTCCAAAATGACAAAAAAATACACCAAACTCACAGACATTGCCAACATCCTAGCTGACAGGTTCAGCGCAAACTCCCCCCCCCACCAAAAGGGCAAATATCTATCCCTGCAGAGTGCTGCCCCCCTGACATCTCAGATGCTCAGGTAAGAGCCGCCCTCTCCAAAGCAAAAAACACAGCATCAATGGGACCAGACGGTGTCCCGGGCTGCGTCCTACATGAACTCCAAGAAGAGCTAAACCCAAACATAAAACTACTGTTCAATCTCAGCCTTACTACAGGATATCTACCCAAAGAGTGGCGTACAGCAACGGTGGTCCCTCTCCACAAAGGTGGTGCCTCAACGGATCCTGGAAACTATCGCCCCATAAGCCTGACTAGCTTGGTCTGCACAGCTATGGAAAGGATCATCATCGACCTTATAAATAAAGATATTGGGGACCTACAGACTCTGGATCCTACCCAGTTCGGCTTTGTTAAGGGCAGATCCTGCCTCTTAAACCTGGTCGATTTCTTTGAAACAGTCACCAAGGCCACTGACGAGGGGAAGGTGTTCCACACAGCCTACCTGGACCTTGCAAAAGCCTTCGATACAATACCCCACTCGGGCATTATAGATAAGCTCACCAGCTTAAATATAAACCCCTATGTCACTAGATGGGTTGCAAACTGGCTCAAGGACAGAACCCACATGGTTAGAATTGCTGGAGCCATGTCAGACTCCAAACCAGTTACAAGTGGCGTCCCACAAGGCTCAGTCCTGGGACCTCTCTTGTTCGGTATATATTTCTCAGAGGTGCAGGCCAACACGGAAGGACTGTGGCTGACCAAGTTCGCAGATGACTGCAAACTGGGCGCCATAATCGACTCTCCAGCCGACACAAGCATCCTCCAAAAGGGCCTCATAGAAACAGACAACTGGTGCCAGAGCCATGGCCTCAAGCTAAACGCCAAAAAGTGTATAGTCATCCCCTTTGGCAAAAACAAAGTGCCCACAAATTACCACATAGGTGGTAATCTATTAAGTACGGAAGAAGTAATTAGGGACCTGGGGACCCAAGTAGATAGCAATCTCTCATTTGACAACCACATGGCCAAAGTGGTTAGAAAAACATTTTATACAGCCCACCTAATCATGAAGGGATTCACATCTAGATCAGGGGAGGTCATCGTGCCTCTTTACTCATCCCTCATCAGGCCCATAATTGAGTACAATGCCCCTTTTGGGATGTACCTTACCAGACACCTGAAGCAACTAGAAAGACCCCAAAAGTACCTCACCAAGAGGATCAAAGGGCTCAAACAGATGCCATATGCTGCCCGGTTAAAGAAACTCCAGCTCTACTCAGTGGCATACCGCCTGCTCAGAGGCGATCTGTGCCTGACGTATAAAGCCATGTCCAACCCGGAATTAATGGACATGCTGCACCTCAGAAAATCCAAATCCCATTGAGCTACGCGCTTGAGAGACTTGAACCTCAGCACTGAAATAAATAGGACATGCTGGAGGGACAGATTCATAACCCAGAGGCTCCCTTCACTCTGGAATAAAATCCCAGTCCAGGTTAGGCAGAGTCCCTCATTGACTCTCTTCAAGAGGAATCTTGATGAGTGGATGGGGGATCATAGGTTTACCCCGGGTATCACTTCTGTGTCACTGTTAGACAGAGGCAAAGTATACTAACCTCGAAAAAGGGCATAGCAAAATTAATTTAAAATGGGTGGCGAAAGCCAAACACACTCTGGCTAGGCTTATAAATGCCCTAGGGCAGATAGCCTAGTATGAACCTATGAACCTATGAATATCAAAGACAAAGGCAAAGGTTGAAAAATTAATTGCTAGAAGGGCTCCAATAGAGCTAGAAGGGGAAACAAAAGACAGTAATGGTAGATTTGTGGTAGTAAAGGGCTACTGGGACGGCAGGAGGATTATGCTGACTTGTATTTATATTCAACCAAAACCTGCTATTAGGGAAGTTAAAAAAATTTAGGGAGAAATAATCAGCTTTCAGCAGAGAATATTATTTATAGGTGCGGAATGGAATTTGATTTGCAATAGTGAGAGTGAAGCAGGGAACCTAAAACCAAAAATATAAAAAAGTAGATAGATTTCTGAAGAAATTTATGAAATTATTAGTTATGGAAGATGTGAATTCAGTAGTAGGAGCTTGAACATAATTTACATATTGTTCCCCAAGGTACATTAACTGGGCTAAACTAAATAAAAAACATATTTCACAAGAACATTTGCGTTTAATTGAAAGCTGTGGCACATATTATGTGCACATATAAATTAGTTAGCCACCAGGCTAATTTACCCCTTATTGTCTAACTTCCTTCTCTCCACCACCCATTGTCAATATTTCTTGGCAATTGAGCCTAATTAGCTTCAGTTTGTGATAGTTTTATCCTGAATATATATATATATATATCTATATATATATATATATATATATATATGTATATATATATATATATATATATATTTGTCTGTATAAATAGAATAAACTTATTCTACTACCATTGTTATATGCTTTTAGATACAAGGTCAATGAACTTGCATTTGAACTCCTATTGTAATTGTCATATGTACAAATGTATAACTATGTAATCTTCCTTGGAGATTTTCTCCTCGGGTCTCCACTGAAAACGGGCTTCTGGCCCAATCGGACACTACCCGGTTATCAAATGTAAATAAATAAATAATATCCAATAACTATTTCAAATCATGCACCAATAAAAACTAAGACAAAAATACAGGGTAATGACGTAAAAATGAGACATTGGCATTTCTGATTTACCTGTTAAAAAGAGAGGGATTTAAGGAATGGGTAGTGGAAATTATTTGAGATATATTAGGGAAGATAGAAATATCTTCAGAAATTGTAGCAAATGCATAGGATAAAATGAAAACAGAGCTTAAAATGGGGTATAAATGAAACAGAAAGATATATGGTTACGAAGTAACAGGATTTACTTAGAGAGGCTGACAAAGGTTAAAGTATTGTAGAACTAAAGGAATCTCACTGAATAAGAAGAGGTGCAAATACAGAATGATAAGCAGAGAATAATGGAGTATCTGAATAATATGGATGAGTTTAGAAAGATTGCTTTTAAGCAATTATTTTTTGATAATAACTCCAGAACCCAAAATCTTTTAGCCCAATGAATTAGGCAACAGAAAGTCACCAAACTCAGGCAGCCTATAAAAAGAAAAATACCCAGAGATACAGTAGAGCTATTAGGCATTTTATAAAATTTGTATAATGCAGAGAAATGTGGAAATCAAGAAAGAACCCAAATGGAAGTATTTATGGAAGACTTGGTTATGCTAAGGTAAGAGATAAATGATGCTCAACAGCTAACAGTTAAGACAGGAGGAGAAAAGATAAAAATGGTGATGTATAATCAATTTTCAGGAAAGTCTCCAGGAACAGATGGTATTCATGTGGAAGTTTGGAAGTTAGGAGGGAAGAAATGACAAACATCTAGAGAATTTTGTTTTACAGTATTTTAAAAGGAGGGGAAGAACCAACATAATGAAAGAAAGTTGTGGTGGCTATACTGCCTAAAGACAGCAAAGACCCATCAGATCCTGCTTCATACACAGTAGACATACATTTAAACTTTAAACCATGATTACAAAAGTGTTTAAGTCTATACTAGCTAAAAGAATGGTAAAGATGTTGCCCAAATTAATAGAAGTGGATCAGTGTGATTTTGTTGAGGGGAGGCAAACATTTGACAACATTAATAAAACAATGGTATCCAGGGTGAAACAGAATGCAAGAAA
Organism: Protopterus annectens; assembly: GCF_019279795.1. NCBI lineage: Eukaryota > Metazoa > Chordata > Ceratodontiformes > Protopteridae > Protopterus > Protopterus annectens. Next base: position 1,792,919,120 of record NC_056743.1, read on the forward strand.
ATACCACTGTTGGTGGTGGTTCCTAATACAGAGAAATCATTCAAAAGAGTAAGCTGAGGTTTTATGAGTACCCCAAAGGAAACATTTGCATTCCATGATACAATAATAAAGTTAATTAGGAGGATATATGAAAAATCAAAGGCAATAATTAAAGTGGGAGAATTCCTCTCTGGTAAGTTACAGGGATGTCCTGTTTCCCCTTCTTTATTTACTTTAGAGCCCCTGGCAAAGAAAATAAAGAACACAGGAATTCAAAAATATAATTGGTATGGTAATCAAGAAAAGTTGGCTTCATTTTCAGATGATATCATTTTGCCCCTGATAAATGCAAAAAAGGACATCTCAGTGTTGTGGAACATTTTGGCTTTATTTGCATATGATATTATTTTGCACCTGAAAATCCAGAAAATTACAATTCAGTGTTGTGGAACATTTTTAGATAGTTTCAGATCTTTTTCAGGATATAAAATGAATGCAGATAAAACAAGAGCTATAGCCATAAAGTATACACCCTCACAATAATTGGTTCAGCAATACCCACATTTATGGGGACATGATAAGATGAAGTACTTAGGAGTATGGATTAAAAACGCTTCTGTTATGGCAGCTAAGGATATGTGGTAAGAGATTAAACAAAAAATATAAATGCAGAGAAACTGGAAGCTCTTACTTATGGATATGGATAGTAAGATACAAACAGAAAAAATGTTTTAGTATCTTTAGTATTATATACTGGTCAGGCATATTTTTTATCAACCATAGGAGATATTGTGGACAATACTTAACAAAGAATGTAAGGACTTAATCTGGAAGAGGAAGAGGGCAGGAGTTAAGTGGGATAAATTGATCCTTCCAATACAAAAAGGTTGCTTAGAATTACCTAATTTGAAGGGATATTTTAGAGCTACACAGTAAAGGCTGATATGCATAACCCAATGAGGTTATAATTCAAAATGGAAATGGATGATGATGGTGAAGCAGGGGAGAAGTTCAAGAAATAGCGAGAGAGAGAGTAGGATTTTGGATGCAGATCCTTAAGGAGAATAATAACAACCATACATAATATTATGTTCATAATTTGGAAGAAAGTATTCTAAGAACTAATCCAACATGAGAATGAAGTAAAGAGATTTTGATGATAGGGATGACAGCAAATATAGGTACAGAAAATAGACAAGAGGGGAATTTGCTCGAAAAAACTGGCAAAGGAACCACAATACTGAGAGCAAATAATTAGAGTGGTAAGGGTAAGAGAGTGAGATGATGCCAAAACATTTGGATTGCAGGCTAGATAATGCCTTCCCTATCAGGGATTGATATTAGTGTGCAGGAAAACAGCTAGGAAATTTTAAATGAAAGACCTGCTCTGGGGCAGATTTTAGTTGAGTTTAGAACATCAGCTGCTATTAAAAAAGGGATAACTGGTATGGCGTATAAATACTGCATGATAACTATAAGAATCAATCAGATGAGGTTAGAAAAGAGTGGGAAGACAGACTGGAAAAGCATCTCACAAAAGAACAATGGAAGGACATCTTTATGGCTCCAAGTATGCAATAAAGTCCAGATGGTTTAGGATCTTTGTTTGGAAGTGTTTGCATAGGTATTGTATACCCCAAGCAGAGTTTAAAGCATTTTTCCTCATGTAGAGAGCAAATGCTGTAGGTACGAATGGGAAGAAAGAAGTAACTGGGAAAATATGTTTTGGGAGTGTAATGAGTTGGCAGATTTAAAAAATTCCCTACAGAGTAATCTGTCAGAAATATTGGGTGAGCAAATGGCTGTAACTAAGGAAATGATTCTTTTGAGCTGGGACACAGAATCTGAATTGACTTGACATAGTAATGCCTTACTTAGTTTAATTCTGTTGGCTGACAAAAAGCTATTACTAGAAAATGGAAAGCAAAGTCTAAACCAGTTGTATTTAAGTATTGAATATTATAAATGAGATAAAAAGATCTGGAAGAGGGATCTTTAGAAAAGAGAAGGAACAAGTTACATAGAAATAAATGGAAACTGTGGGAACAATACATGCAGAATAATGTTCTGGAGAAGGAGAAGTGAAGTTTAAGTGAGGGCAGTAATTCAGTAACTTGTGTAAAGTTGGACTGATGATAATTGAAAGATAAGATATATGATGTATAATGTACATAAATTTTGCAGGTATAATGGGGAAGACAGAAATAACTGTGAAGATATGTTTTGAGTATGTAATGAGTTGGCAGATTTTAAAAATTCCTCATAGAGTACTCTGTCAGAAATACTGGGTGAACAAATGGCTGTAACCAAGGAAATTATTCTTTTGAGCTGGGACACAGAATTTGAATTGACTTGACATAGTAATGTCTTATTTAGTTTAATTCTGTTGACTGCCAAACAGCTAAAATGGAAATCAAACTCTAAAACAACTGTATTTGAAGTACTGAATATTATAAAACAGATAAGAGCTGGAAGAGGGATCTTTAGAAAATGGAAGAAGCAAATTACGTAGAAATAAATGGAGACTATAGGAACAATACATGTAGAATAATGTTCTGGAGAAGGAGAAGTGAAGTTTAAGGGAAGGCAGTAATTCAGTAATTTATGCAATGCTGGACTCATGATAGTTAAAAAGATAAGATGTGTGATGTACAATGTATGTAAATGAAAAAAATGTTAATATGTGTTTCTTTTTTGTTAATGTATGTTTGTCTATGTCTTAAGTGATAATTTAATAAAAGAGTTTAAAAAAATAAAAAAGAATGGTTTTCCCATGCTTGGCAAAGGGCAACTGAACAGTCACAGAAGAAGGGACTAACCCAAGTTCAATGGTGGCTACAAAGTCTTTAGCACTGGAAGCCAGAGGAAAAGCAGTGGATAGCTTGAAAAAACAGTAACCTGCCACAGCAACATCACCTACTGGTGGCTGGGGTACAAGCTGAACTTGTTAGCAAGGTTTCCTTCCAGAATTCTCTTTTTCTTGGGACTGGAGGAAGGTAGAACTGTGGGACCAATATGTTGTTCTATGGTTTTGCTGAAATCAGAGATTCCCAGCTAGTGCAGCTTGGCCGTGTCAGTGATGGGTGAATTATCAAAAGACGTTTTCAATAGCATAACATACAATAGCACTCCCAAAATATACTTGCCCCAATTAAACTCAATAATTCCAATCTTATTATCACAAGTGTCTCCACAAAAAGAGCTTAAACTAAGCATAAATAGCAAAAATTAAAAGAAGATAAATGGTCTGTCAGACTAGCTGGTGGAGTGACAGTTTCTTTAAACACACAAAACTGAAAAAAAAAACAGTTATTCCTCACATAAAACATTACATTTCAAGAGAATTCAAACATTGTTGAAGGTTTTCCATGAGGGGAACTTAGCTGTCTAGCAATGGTTGACTGTGAGCCGACTGGATCCTTTGAAGCCTGCAAGAGGAGTGCACTCTAAAAGAGGCAAGAAAGCAACCCAGGCTGCTGTTTTCCTTACACAGGAGCTTGTACAGCCAGCAAGGATAAAGGTGGAGGTATCTCAATATAAATCAATAACAAGCATACTTCTAGGTTGGTCAGACAGGATGACATGTTGCAGTTCCTCCATGTGCAGATCACTAAAAACAAAATTCCATTCCATACCCTAGCCAGCTATGCCCCCAAAAAGCTCACAGTGTATACCTGGTCCTACTGCAGACACTTACCATCCAACCTAACACCTTACTCATGGGGAGACTTACAGACTGGGAATTCTACAATGTCTTAAATCTACAGGCAAAGAGATTCCTAGACTTCATAAATACAAACACCCTTGACCAAATAGTGAATACACCCACTAGAGGTTACAACATACTGGATCTCATACACACAAATATTGGAGAATGCTGCACCACCCCCAATGTTTCATCCTCCCTGGTAAAAGTAAACTTGCCTTGTCCAAAATCAAGATCAACTCCATACCCCAGTAAAACCAGTAATAGTTAGGAACTATTCCAAGGCAAACTGCCTTTTATTAAATGGTGATTTGTCAAAATTCAATGCTCCTCTAAACCCTGAGAATACACCAGCCTATGCTGATTTGCTCGTACAAACTCTGTGCAGCCATGTCAATGGCTGAATAGAGCCTGATGTTCCTACTAGAAGTAATCACAGAACTAGCCCCAGAAACAAACTGTCTTGATGTCTTTGCAAATTAAACAGGATGTTCAACAAATGGGAACAAAAAAAAAAATCAGGAAGGGCACTTCCCATAAATATAAAAACCTCTCCCATCAGACTTAACAGGCAACAAAGAAGGCTAATTAGGTCAAACAAAGCCAAACTAATTTGAGGTTAAGACAGCCTCCCAGGTGAAAGATAAACCATAGGGCCTTCTTCAGCTTTGTCAAAAACCGCAAGGGCGACACACAGCAATGTGCTGAACTGGTGGTTAATGGTGTCACATTCATCAAGCCTGGCAAACCCGCAAGCATATTAGTGGACAAATTCAGTTCCAAATTGACCCCATCTCACCCCCAACTGTCACTCAAGAAATACCCTCAAACATACCCCCTCCAACTATAACAAAGGAGCATGTACTGGCTGCAATCGCTAAAGCCAAGAACACAGCCTCAGTGGGACCTGATAACATCTTGGGATGACTACTGGACATTACAACTTAACCGGACACCCTGGAGTCACTCTTAAACTATAGTCTTAAAACAGGCTTTGTGCCATGAGAATAGTGGACAGCAACTGTCATCCCCCTTCTTAAGGGAGGACCTTTAACAAATCCTGGAAACCATTAGTCTAATTAAAGTTATTTGCAAAGGCATGAAAAGAATTATCATGGAAATTATCAATAAGAACATAGGAGATCTGCTGACGCTGGATCCAGCCAAGGTTTGTTTTCTCAAAAAACGGTCATACTTACTGAACCTAGAGGACTTCTTTGAATAGATCACTAAGTCACTGGATGAGAGAAAAGCAGTGCATACTACCTACCTATATATGGTTAGAGCATCTGATCTTATGGAACAAGGCATATACCCCTTTATCACATGATGGCTACCTAGCTGGCTCATGGATAGGGCCCAATAGATTATGATTAGTGAGGCCACCTCTACAAAGAGGCTGGTCACCAATAGAGTCATACCTCTCAACCTGTAAACATCAAAAATCTGGACAAAGGCCCATGAAAAATAGGTACAAATCTGTAAGCTGATTAACATAAAATTTGCATGTATAATTATGTAACCCTGCCCACTCCAATGGAATTGTGGGATGCCACCTTTTAAATGCAAACTGAAGAACAGACAACCAAAACATGATCATGAATCACAAAAATAAGCAGAAGAGCAATCATGTTTTATTTGTATTAATATTTGAACTTGTGCGAAACCAAAATAAATTTTCTTTTACAAAAATAAAATTAACTGTGGCTGTGCTTCAGCCTTCTACAATAATATTAAATAACACAAAATATAAACCAGAAGAAAACTGTTTTATTTCTAGTAGATAGGTCAGTACTAAGCTAAATACCCTTATGGGCCATGTTAAGCTAGACACTTATCTCATTTGAGAATCAAACCCAGCAGCTTCTGTCTATAAAAACACCATTATACCAACCACTAACTCATGCATGTGGTTTAATGGAATCCTGGTACCATAAGTGCTGGTCATGTCCATTTATTTATCCTTAGTTGAGTAAGACAATTTATCTTCTGTAATAACCTCTGCACATATTCAGTGGTCATATTCTACATGTATCTTATGAAAACCTGATTAACTGCTTAAAAAGAGGTCCGTCTATAGTACTGATGAGTATTGCAACCAAAATGCTAATATTACTTAAATGAAATGCAGATGCAGTCACAGCCCTTATTTTCCTGTGCAAGACTAGTGAAATGCATGTGTAAGTTTTTTTTCCATGAATGAGAAATCTGAAAACAGATTTTTTAGGAGTGCCCCCCCCCCCCCAGCATATTCTCTCTCAGTAGGAAAGCAGGACTGGAAGGGGGAAGCCTTGATTTAATACCATTATTAACCATACTGATCCCAAATTGTAATATGTTGCAAGAAATTTAATTAGAGAAAAAAAAAAGAAAATTAACAAACGAAATGAAGTTTAAAAGCTGGAAATTGAGTTCCAAGTGTATCTCATGCTGAACAAATTTCATCAAAATTAAATAAAAACTTAGGTGCAACAATGACACTTTTTCCACCAAAATCTATTTCACAATGCAGCACTATATATCATCCTCACCATGATATTATCAAATTGTTGGACTACAAGAACGCACACCAGTCACCAGCCCAATCAGAGTCCCAAGAGGAATGGAGATGCGCCGGATACTGCAACATTTACACAACTAAACTACAACTCAATTCTGTCAATCACAGTGTGTTCTGCTTCCAGGGTCTAATTCTGAAGGGGCCTTTTAGATCTCCTAAAGTACTTCTTCACAGAGAAGGCTGTAGCTTCATGGAACTGAGGAGATCAAAAAGCCTATAGACATATGGAATGGGTGGTGAATAGGGAATCCAGGGACGTTTTAAGAGAGTGTATGACATGTAGAGAAAGGGTAGGCGGAAGTCACAGAGGAAAAATAGAACATTAAATACACTTAAACTGCAGACTATATAGATTTATGGTTTCCTGCAATCTGAAGTTGCATATTATTCTCAGTGCTGAGCTCATCATCTATACAAGCCTGGCCTACAGTAATTACACAGTAAACATTTTAACGACAAAGCAACTTTAAATCTTTCAGACTTTTTTTTTTAATTTACTTAAAAGTGAATATAAAGTATTTAGTACAGGAACCAGACTACCCCCCCCCCCTTAAACACACACACACACACACACACACACACACACACACACACACACACACACACACACACACACACACTTTTTCATTAGTTTGGATCACAGTTAAACACCCTTCATGAAGTTACTCAATACACTAAGGAGTTAAGATGTTCCACTAGCATGACACTCACTGGAAAACTACTACGATAATTGTTGATAAGAAGGCAATAAAAAAACAAACAAATGTGTTTAGCTTCTGGCAGATAGCAATTTCCACTCAATTGCTCATTAGACCTTACACAACTTTATTATATTATTGTTAATACCGACACATAAAAAAGAACATTGTCCCAAAAATGTCTGGATTTGGAAATGTTAAAGTTAGTACATCTTTTCACCCAATCCATGCTGTACTGCACCTTACTACCTACCTGTTTAAACTTTTGTACCAGAATCTAGCACAGAAGCAACATTATTAGTTTTATAAGGACTGATCATGATCTATCTAGTCACAAATAAATTATACTAACAGAAGCCTGTATTTAAAGGACGCACATTACTGCAAATGTTCTTTGCCAAAGCATGCGCTATGGCTGCTTAAGCAACATGGCATTTAAAAACTGCATCTACATGCATGTGCAAACAGTACCATATATACATAACTCTGATATTGTTACCTGCCTTAGACGTGTTGCCGTTAAGAACAGTTGCTTGTTTGCCTCTTCTTTTGCCATTGCTATCTATCACTCTTTCCTTAATCCCTTTTTCTACAATCAACAAGACAGCTCCCATCCGGTTACCTTCTTATTACAACAAACTGGCACTAGAGATTTGTTCTGAAGAAATACAGCTAAAAACATTGCAGCATTCAGGAAGAATGTTGCCAGCTGATCCAATTATGCAAATTTTTCAAAACCTTCTCTATGAACAGGTCCATGGACAATATTTAAGTGCACAACAGTCAGTTTTAAAATAAAAATGCTTTCTATGTCTGTCTGTTAGTGCTTCTATGCTTAGCAAAAAACAAATGCCAGCAACAAAGGTTCCATGCTTTCGCATATTCACAGTTCATTTGCTATCCCTAATAATGGCACACATTGCACTTCATGATTACGACTCAGGACTCATTCCTTCATTTTACTTTTTTCTTTATTTTACCTGGAGGAGGAGCCAGGGGAAGAAGTAGAACTTGTACAAGACAAGTTATATATTTCGACATCATCCGACCAGACTGCTGCTGCACATGTAAAACGAACGAACGGCTTGGGGACAGGGTTGCCATGCCTTCCTCTATCTAAGCTACTAAATCATCCAATCTGACTCTATCCAGATTAATTAAAAACAAAAAAACAGTGTTGTCAGCTAGCTGAGCTGCTATCTCCCTCTCTGAACTTCTAAACTGAACCAGCTGCTGTGCTGCTGCATGTGTGGACTGTGTAAAGATAAGCAGTACAGTCAGTCACAACCCTCGAGCCTCAGATGAATTCCAACAGGCTGGCAGGTTGCTCACAATGCTGATCATCTCTCATGCCCCTGCGCATGATGACATCAGCAAAATCGCAAAAAAATTTCAAAAACCCCAGGAAATTCAGGAATTAAGGGGGCTACTAAGGGGGGCGACTCGGGAATTTGTGGCACCCCAATATTTGGACCTCAAAACCAGTAAATACCGAAGAATTTGGTATGGTTAAGAGGTATGAGTGGAGTCCCTCAGGGCTCTGTGCTTAACTTGCTTTTTGTCATCTACTTCTATTAAGTCAAAGCCAATGTCAAAGGCCTCTGTCTGGCTAAGTTTGCAGATGATTGCAAACTGGGAGCAGTCACTGAATCCCCCAAGATGAGAACACCCTTTAGGAAGGTATTACACAGACAAATGTTTGGTGCCAAAGCCATGGCTTAAAACTCAGTTCCGAGAAATGCATTATAGTAACTTTCAGGAAGTCGGCCACCTCAGGTAACTATGTCACCATTAAAACACCCCTAAAAGTTGATTCGCTAGTCAGGGGTGTGAGAACTCATGTAGATATAGTATCCTACTCTTCGAGCAACATCTGTCCAAGGTAGTAAGAAAATCCTTATATATTGCTCAAATTATAAGTAAGGGCATGGCATCTAGGTCCAGAGAGGTCATTGTACCACTGTACTCAGCCCTCATGAGACCCATCATAGAGTACAATGCCCCCTCCACTATGTACCTGACTAGACACATGTAGCAACTGGAATGTCCATAAAGGCTCCTTAAAAAAAGAGTACAGGGAGTAAACCCAATGTCATATGCTGACTGCCTCAAAGCCATGTTTCTTTATTCAGTAGCTTATAGATTTCTCAGAGGTGTTGTTTGATTGGCATACAAAGCATCCCTGGATCTTGTATTGATGAACCTTTTGCACATCTAGAAAACAAACATCATCAGAAACTAGCTCAAAAGACCTAAATTTTGTGTTCAACATAAATAGGATAGGTTGGAAGGACAGATATGTTTTTCAAAGAATTTCCATTCTCTGGAGAAGGCTCTCCATCCATGTAAAGCAGAGTTCCTCCCATGGCATGCAGCCTATGTCTCTGATGGACACAGGTAGTCAGTAAATCAATCCCCATATAAATCAAATTTGTGGGTCATATTTGGATTACATGGCTAAGTTTTTAAGGGCCCTAGTGGTCATTAACCTAGTATACACCTAGGGAAGTATGAATAGACTTGCTGCATAAAGGACATTCTGTCACTATGGTAATTCTGAATTAACTCAGAAATCTCCAGTTCACTCAACCACCAGTGAATGCAAGTGTACTCCAGTTTGTAATGGGCTTGTAATTCTCCAGGTTTGTGCTGGTTCACATGTATTCTATTGTTCAGACAGTCACTACTTGCTACATATATTGTAGGTCACCTGCTGCCCAGTAGCTCATCTACTCAATTACATGAGCAAGATTTGGGCAGAATGATAATTTCTGATAGCAAAATGCTTCTCAAAAGTCATATCTTCAGTGATATAGCACTTCTATACAAATTGCAGTATATACAGTTCTGTGACCTATGCAGATCATAAAAAATATTTTTGAACAAAAATGTGCCCAATTAATTTTATGCAAAGCTATAGAAAATTTGCAACAGAAAATAAAAACTGCATTTGTACTTTTGCACCTTTATGTCAAACTGTATTCCATGTAAGCAGAATATTAGAAATGGTTCTGGGCTCCCTTTTAGAGAATATTTCTGAACAACTTTTAGCATATGAGTTAATAATGATATCAGCTACCCAGGATGAAATAGGAAAGTTGGAGCAATGGAAGTGAGACGATGTGCTTTAAAATAATATCACTTGCATTAGATCTGAAATCCTGATATTTATATTGCAAAGCAAATAATGGCACTCACACACTTTCTTCTACAAATATGGAACTGTAAAATTCCAGGGACTTTAGTCATACTGTTCTCTTTAAGCAGATCAAAGTTTTTTTTTTTTAATGCTAGTGTCATCGTAACAGATGGAAGCTCTTGTTTTCCACAAACATTTAAAACTGGATCCCATCCCTTCTGTCCTACACATTAAACTGCACACAACATCTATTAAGTTTTCCCACAAATATAGTCTAGCATCTGAATATGGAAGCCACAGCTGGAAAGCTGCACCCAGATTGGGCAGCTAGTTAATCTGTCTTTGTCATATTGTTCGAATTTATTTCATTTCTGTTTATAGTGTTAGTAATTTAGTATGGGGCTGTTACTAAGAACCATTGTGTAGTTTGGGGTTTAATTCTCTTCTCTTGATAACTATGTGACAGGACAAGTCACTTAAGCAGGGAGATCTTTGACATTGTCCTTGGAAAAAAATGCATATTACATACTTGGTTAAGTAAATAAAAGAGTGCTAAGATATAATGTAGCTAGCTCTGACTTTTTTGTAAACTATTTGGAACAATATTTAAATAGTTGAGAGCTGCATTATGATATATTAAGATCAGTAGTACAGAGTAAATGGGTGGACATTGGAAGTGGAATATGTTTAGCAGGTCTCACTGAAGTAACAAAATTTAACATAACTTCAATTTACAAACAAGTATACTTACTTTTCAAAGTTGTTTTTGCACAGATAAACAAATAATATATTTTAATGGCTGGGAAACTTAACTAAAACATTCAACTTTAAACTAGATCTGCCCAAGATTATGCTTTAAAACACATCTCCATGAGAAAATGTAAGACAGAAATGCAGTGTCCTGAACAGTATTCAGCGGTAGTAAAATATAGACTGTTACCAAGAGCAATCCTCAGTAGTGCAAGATACCCAAGTACAATATGACTGATCACACCACAGTTTGACAAATGGAACTTTATCAAGCAGAATACACCTGCAATGCCTTTCTGTATGAAAAACAATATACATTGTTAATGCATTGCTCAGTAAATATTTTAAAACATAACATGCCTTTCTTTCAAAACTGCTTTAAAAAGAATTCTACAGCATTTAGAGGATGTAGTAAGATTAGTTAAAGTTCAACTACATGCAAATTCCAGCTTTCCAAAAGTACAAAGCCATTTTTCAGTTACTAGAGACCAGTACAACTATTAGTATACGTCAAATATAATGTAAACTGCAGACATGTCTTTTTAAACTGCAGAATGGTAATGACACAGAATGATTTGGAGCTGTGCAAAAAAAAAAAAAAACAGATTGCTGATGGTAACTTTTCAAATTTCACTGTCTATCCTGTGAAGGACTCCCTGTATATGTTCAAGTGCATTAAAAGCAGATACATGTGGTGCTATCACCTCAACAAACTGTGATATGAGCAGGGGCACATGAAACCTATTATCATGAACCATGTACAGCACTGTTCTACCAAAAGTTAGGGACATGAGAGATACTGTAACCAAGGCAATGTTTTGCTATTTCTGAGAAGGTTCTCAGTAATTAGAATAGATTAAGCATATCACGGCAGAAACTGTTTCTTCCTTCTGGGACTTACATCCAAACTCTGATACAAACTGGTAGAAAAAGATGATAGTGCCATAAATTACATCTAGTGTATAAAAAACACGTGCAGACTTGATACATTCTGATGGACATTTTACTGGAAAGGGGTCAATACCACTGCAACTCAGTGGATAAGGTCTCTGCATCACAGATCTGTGATCTGGGGTTAATTCCTGATCTCTGATTATTTTGGGTGGAAAGTACAGTTGAGTAAGTAAGCTTACCACAGCAGTAGATGTACAGCAGTACATTTGCAGTAGCCTGTGCTATTTGTTATCTATCTGCTGAAAGATATGACCAGTCGGACAGTTATTAAACATGAAGAGCATCTTCCATGCATTCTAACCATCAGGAATTTGAGCTCCATACAAAAAGCAGTTACATTTTCTTGTTCCAAGAAGAGAGGCAATAGCCTTGACTGGAAACATTCTAGGAATCATAAAACAAGAGCAACTATATACACAAGGGTGCATACATCCTTATCCTGGCAATAAAAAAAAAAAAAAAAAAGATAAAGAAGTAGGTGGAGGAAGGAGATGGCTACTGCAACAGAGATCTATTAGAATATTTACTGTTATGTTAAGTTTACTTATGCAACTATATTATGTTCAACATTAGATCACTGTTGCTGTAACATAAGCTATTTGAGTAGTTTACCATAATTTAAAAAACAAAAAGTGAGGTGGAAGTAGATTAAGAATTCATGAGCCCCTGGAAATGGTCCTGGCAAATTCTGTTCTGGAAATGGAAAAGGAATCCAATTTATAGTGCTTTGTAAAAGTATGTACAGAGGCAGAAGACCATGTTGCTGCCTCTAGAATACTTTAAGAAGATTAACTTCTTTACAGAAAGCCACAGAAGAAGCTAAAGCTATGGTAGAATGGGCTCTAACACTGTCTGGAAATGGCTTGTTATGATGAAAATAGCAAAAGTAAATACCATGAGACTGCCATCTAGTAATTGTCTGCTTTAACACTGGTTGTCCTTTTCTCTTACCTTCACAGTAGACAATCAGCTGATCGGCTTTCCTGAAAGACTGAGTTTTATCTAAGTAGTATCTGAGCTCTCTGAAGATGAGTATGAAAAATTATTTCTTTCTTGTTTTGGGATTCTAAATCATATCAAAAATACAGCAGGAGCTATCTTACAAGGTGCTCCCACTCTGAGGACCAGTGCTAGTGCCAACGGGGCAGTTAGCAAGGTCAGGAACAACACAAAAACATATACAGAGTGGAAAGTGATACCAAGCATAAAAGTTGTTAAAAAACACTAGAAACAAATCAGTAAAGCATGTTGTGGCTCAGAATCAATAATTTTAATACACTCTTAGGCAGATGAGTACTGTAACAGTTTTAATCCATGTTGCCTGTATTTAAAGTATATTGTTTCATGAGCATTTGCATTTGAAAACGATAGTGTAGGAGAATATCAGGATTAGAAAAACAACTGACTATGTTTTTCATTACAACATTTTTCATTTTTATGTCTTGTAGTGTAACATGATACTTTGTGATTGAAAATATATGTACTTGATTTTTGAAATATTGTGACTGCTGAGCTTTTCTCCTTGGGCCCCTGCTGAAAATGGGCACTTTCTGGTCCAGTCGGACTTTCCCAGTAAAAAAACTGTCAAATAAATATATAAACAAACAAGGAAACATGGCTGCATTAAACAACAAAACTTTAAAATCAATACTGCACAAGGTCAGCTTTACCCACACAGTTTAAAAAAAAAAGGATTTTGTCAGGGAAGCAAACACTCTGCATACCATATTATCGGGGAGGGTGCCCTTCACACTCACCTCACCTCTTAATACACTAACTCTAAGATCATACATCTTTGGAGGCAGAAAGAAAGTTACTTACCCCAAAATTTGAAGATTGGATTGATTAATTTGTATACCATTTGAGTAAACAGAAAAGTAAATTAAACACTACTAACTATTCCAACTTTGACAAAATGCAGAGTGATAGTTCCATCATTTCTCATCAGGAATCAACTTTTTTTCTGCTTGATTGTGTCAGATTTTCATCAGTAGTTCCCTTCTTCCCTATGCAGACCAGTGCTGGTCTTGCTCCTACACAGGGAGGTACATGCTTATATACATTCATGAGACACCCATTCAGGCCGAATGAGGGCTACCCCTGACAGGATAACCCAAGTGTGATGACTGCAACAGTGAATACACTCGAACATCTACATTTATGGTAAGTGTACACAACTGTACTTTATATCTTCCCCTACCTCTTGAACCTGAAGTGTAACTGATGTGTATATATGTTCTTGTTCATCCTTTTGGTATAAAAGCTCACATTTTCAGTAAATTTCTGTCCTAAGCCATGCAAAGCCTCTTACAACTACTGACATAGCAGATCTTGAGGAGGTATACAATGCATCAGAAGCACACTTCAGATATGAGTTCCCATTATATCCTCTGTAGCAATAAACTTATTTTAGCCTAGTTATGGAATCAGAACTGGGTAAAACCTGCAATATACCCCATACCTGCTCTACCATCAGATTTAAAGGATGTAAAGCTTATACAACCAAAGTGATAAAGATGTATACTTTCAACTATGTATATTTAACATTCCAGGCCATTTGTCAAATGGCAAAATAGGTAAAAAATATATTTTTTTACTCTACAATGCTGACAGGGAAATAGCAGCCAGCTGGATCTGCCTTGAGAATATCATATAAATCATGTCTCTCCATAAGTGTCCTTTTTCTGTAAATACTTTCATTAAATTATCATTTAAGACATAGGCACACATACATTAAAAGAAAATTAAACAAACCATATTAACTTTAATTTACATGCATTATATATTACATATATGTTTTCTTCAGTTTTAACAACTGACATTCATTCCAACATAACATAAATCACTCAGTTCCTGCCTTCCCTTAACCCTTACTCCTCCCGAATATTATTCTGCATGTATTGTTCCTATGAATCCCATTTATTTCTATGTAATTTGTTCATTCCCTTTTTCTAAACACCCCACTTCCACTGCCTTTTTTTCTGTTACAATATCCATTACTTCAAGTACAGTTGGCTTATATTTTGATTTCCATTTCCTTGTAGTTGCTTGTTTTGGCAGTTAATAGCATTGAACTAGGCAATTTAGATCATATGTTTGAACTCAAAAGAATCATTTCCTTAGTTACAGACATTTAGTCTTTCAACATTTCAGAAATCGTGCTCTATAGGGGAGTTTTAAAATCTGCCAAATTATTACACTCTCAGAAAAACATGTTCCCAGTTACCTTTCTCCTTCCCATTATACCTCCAGCATTTGCTACCTACCCAAGGAAAGGTCCCTTGAAGTGTGCTTAGGGTGTAAGCATATTCATGCAAACACTTCCAAGCAAAATTCCTAAACCTTCTGCAATTTGTTGAATGTTTGGGAGACATACAGAAGTCCTACCATTGGTCTTTTGTAAATTGCCTTTCCAGTCTCTCATCCAAAACTTTTCTAATCTCCTCTGATTCTTATAGTTAATGTCCAATATTTTATATACCCTAATAATTATCCATTGTTTAACAGCAGCAGACTTGACTAAAAGTTTTACCAGTGCTGGTTTTTCACGTTCACACCCATCCCTTTCTCTTTGCCTGCACTTTGATATTAATCACTGTTAGAGAAGGCAGTTTGTAACCTGCAATCCAAACTTCTGCTTGGCATTATTCCACTTTATTACCATTTCCCCTCTAATTATTTGCTCCCAGTACACTGCTTCCTTTTCCAGTTTTCTCCAATAAATTCCAGCCCTATCTTTTCTCTTTTTTATGCCCCTTATTACAGTCATTCTTACAGGCAAACTCTACTTTCACCAGTCCTGTGTTGGCTTAGATATTAGAATACTTTCTACTACTTTATGAACATATAAAGAAGCTATGTCTTACCATAACGTTCCATCTGTGGTGTTGATCTTCTTCCATTCATCACTGATGGGTTCAGTTCCGAGCCCCTCGGTACGGTGTCGGCCTAAAACCAAAAACTATTGAGCTAAGCTGCTACCCACAATGCCCTTCTCCCTGTTACCTCAGATCGAGTTTGCATAAGACATATAGAAATAAAGTAGAGGACATTTCTGCGCAAAAACCCTGACACACCACAGGGACCCATGAGATCCACCAGGAGCCTTTGGTGGGGGACGAAGGGTGGGATGTGATGAATGGAAGAAGATCAACAGCACAGATGGAACATTATAGTAAGGCATAACTTCTTTATCTGATGTTGTTAATCTTCTTTCCATTCATCACTGATGGGACAGAATCCCAAGCTACCTGAGAAACCTGGGTGGCCCTTATGGAAGAACATTCCTGAGCACCATTGAGCCGAAGGCTGCTCTTCCCCTGGAGACTATATCCAACTTGTAATGTTTAATGAAAGTGTGTGGTTTAGCCCAAATGGCTGCTGCACAAATGTCGTCCATAGAGGCTCTGGAGTGAAAAGCTACAGAGGTTGCTATAGTTCTAGTTGAATGTGCTTTGATATTGTGAGGTCTAGGCTCATTCGTATGTGAATATGAAAAGGAAATACAATCTCTGAGCCACTTAAAGTGACTTTTGACACAGCATATCCCATCCCTGGACCAGAGAAGGAAATGAAAAGGGGTCTATATTATATTAGCGAAAATCCTTTTAAGCGAATGCGAAAACACCGACACGTATTGTGTGAACCACTAATATGCCAAATGCACTAAACCGCGAAATTCAAAAAGTCGAATCCCCATAGTCGGCCATCTCCACCTCCCACTACATACTACCTACCCAAAAAAAATAAATAAACCACATACATACACTAACCAAAACCCTACGTCTAACCCTAAAGTAAATCACCAAAACCCTACTTCTAACCCTACACTAAACCTTACATACATTACTATCTATGCACTTACCTTAACCTGTACCCTAACCCTAAGGTCCGTAACTATCGCACACTTACCCTACAGAGATATACCAAAACAAAATAAATAATCCACACACATACATTTAACAAAACCCTAATTCTTACCCTACACTAAACCTTACATACATTACCTATCTGTGCACTTACCTTAACCCGCACCCTAATCCTAAGGTCTGTAACTATCGCACACTTACCTTACGGAGCTATACGCAGACGGGCCAACCATGACACTTCAACATTTTGAATTTTGAAGTTTTGGGCATTCGGCATTTCTGTGGTTCGTGCAATATGAGTTGCTCTTTTCATATTCGCGTAAAAGGACTTTCGAGCATCTAAATGGAACCCAATGAAAAGTTGGTCTGTCTTATGGATAGATTTAGTCCTATCTAGGTAAAAACGTAGTTGCCTATGCACATCCAAGGAGTGTAGGCAGTATTCTCCTTTATTGGAATAGTTCAGGAAAAACACTGGGAGTTCGATGGATTGGTTCACAGAAAAATCAGAAACCACTTTGGGGAGAAAGGATGGATTAGTACATAGAGATACTCAGTCTTTATGAAATATCAGGTATGGTCTCTTGATGCATAGGGCCTGTAATTCTGAGATCCATCTAGCTAAAGTGACAGCTACCAAAAAGAGAGATTTCCATGAGAGAAATCTGAGATCACATTTTGTGGCAGGCTCAAAAGGGGGTTGAGAGAGTGACTGCAGTACTAGAGAGAGATTTCACGTCTCTAAGGGACGCCTAATTGGAGGTCTGCTGTGAAACACTCCTTTGAGAAAGGTTTTGCACAGGCAAATGGACATAATTGGAATGCCCTGTATTCCATTATGAAAATTGGAAATTGCTGCTAAATGGACTTGTATGGTAGAGGCTGATGCTCCGTATTCAAAGAACTCAGAAAGTTATTGAAGGATGACAAAGACTGGGGCTGAGAAGGGACCTAGCATCCGTTCTTAAAGAGAAAACCTTTTCCATTTATCTCTGTAAAGTTTTCTGGTGGATAGTTTATGAGAGGCCAGAATGATATCGTGAACAGGTGAGGAAAGGGCTTCCTGCCTGGCGACTAACAGAAGTGGAGAAACCAAGCCGCCAGCTTGAGAGTGGACAGATTCGGGTGAGTCAACCCTTGGGGGTGAGAAATTAAGTCTGGACAAGTATCCAGGATACATGGAGGCTGTAACAGATGAGGCCAGAGGAAGGGGAACCACACTTGATGAGGCCAGAATGGGGCAATGCGGATCACCTTGCATGTCAACCGAGTGACTTTCTTTAGCAATAGAGGTATCAAGGGAATTGGGTGATAAGCGTAGAGGAGACCTGTGGGCCAATCGTGAGTCAGAGCATCTCACAGGGAGTCCCCCTCTGGGGGAAAGAGGGCAAAGTAGCTGCTGCATTTGTTGTTCGAAGGGGAGGCAAAGAAGTTGCAGCAGGGCTGGCCACATCGGCTGAAAATTTCTGCCATCACTTTGAGATTGAGAGACCACACGTGTGGAAGGAAAATGCATCTGCTCACCCTGTCCACAATCACACTGGAACTCCCTGGAATGTGCGTTGCTATAAGAAAGCAGTCGAAAGCTATCGCCCAGTGCCAAATTCTCATGGCCTCTCGACATATGGTGTAGGATTTGGTTCCTCCTTGTTTGCTGATGTACCAGACTACTGACATATTGTCTGACTGAATTGCAATCGTTCCAGGGGGAAGAAGCAGATGTAATGCCTGCAATGCTAACAGCACCGCTCTTACCTCCAGAACATTGATATGCAGGTTGGCCTCTAAGCTTGACCACGTGCCTTGGACTGTCTTTCCCTGAAAATGGCCCCCCACCCTATCATGGAAGCGGCCGTGGTCATAGTGGCATTGGGTTGAGGGGTCTGAAAAGGGTGACACCAAAATTATGCGTCTGGCCTCATCCTCCAAAGGAGATCTTGCTTGCAAGAGTTGGTTATGAGCACCTACAAGTTTAGGGGGTGAAGATTTGTGAACCACTGGGACAATAGGAGCCATTGTAACAGTCTCATGTGTAACATTGCCAGAAGAACTATTGGAATGGCTGCAGCCATGGACCCCAGAGCCTGGAGAACTTCCCTTGCTGACACCTTCTTTTGACAGAGTATCACACGCACTTGCAATCTTAACCTCTAAAGCCTGTGAGCCGGCAGAGATACCAGGAAGGATCAGGTATCAAAAAACTGCCCCTATAAATTCCAGCTGTTGGGTAGGTTCTAAGTTGGATTTCTCCCAGTGTACAGTGATGCCTAGGGATTCCACTAATGAAAGGGTGTATCGGAGGGCCATAGTCAGAAGACGCTTGGTGGGGGAGGAGAGGAGCCAATCGTCTAAATATGGAAACACCTGGAATCCCTGAAGTCCCAGATGAGCTGTCACCACTGCTAGACATTTTGTGAACACTCTGAGACCAAATGGTAGGGCTCAGAACTGGTAATGATTGGCTCCTAGACGGAAGTGAAGGAGACTCCCAGAGCGTTTGTCCATTTTGATGTGGTAATACACATCACGGAGGTCTATCAAGCACATCCAAACATCCTCCCTTAAAAATGGGAGAATGGATTGAATAGTGACCATGCAGAACTTGGTTTGTACAACTGACTTGTTTAAATGGCTGAAATCCAGAATTGGTCTCTAGTCCCCGGTCTTTTTTGGCACTAAAAAAATCTTGAGTAAAACCTGGATCTGCATTGGTCTGGAGGGACTAGTTGGAGGACTCTTTTTTGACACAGCTTTCTTATCTCTGAAGCAGCTTCTTCCCTTTGATTGGGTGGAACATCGAGAAGGTTTTTTTGTAGGTTTTGGACAGGAAGTTAGAAGGATGTAGTAGCCTCTGGAGATTATTCTCTGCACCCATCCATCATTTGTTATAGAGCGCCAGGCAGTTTGGTGCAGAGAAAAATGAGCCTTGACTGCTTCCAGAGGAAAGCAATCAGGCAACACTTCAGGAGCATTGATAAGACCGCCCAGAGAAGGAATTCCTGGAGTCTTGGTTTTGGGGACCCCCTCTGCCCCCAAAGGGGCATCTTCTACCTCTGGAACACCCTCTGCCTCTGGGGGAATCCTCTCCACATCCGTTACATTAGATTTCTTGTGCCAGATTTCCCACTCCTCTGGTTCCTGGAAAAATGACGTTGAGATTTGGAAAAATGTAGGCCAATGGCAGACTTTTTCTCGCACCTGGCCAGCATATCCTTCACTTTAGAAACAAATAAGAAAGATGGTTCAGTAGGGGCATTCAAAAAGAAGGACTTGAAGGAGTCCATGAGGTCACAGATGCATATCCAGGCATGACTCCTCATGACTATGCCTGCACCCACAGCTTCAGCCACCCCTTCAGTTGCGTGGGAGAGCAGCCTCATGGACAAACTGGAAATAGATTCAAGGGTGGCAAATTGAGAGGCAACCTTGTCCCATGCCTCCTCAAAAACTTGACCCGTGAGAGATCCAGAAAGTTGGGTAATCAGATCACTTTGGAGCCTCGTGAAGTGTGACAAGTAGTTCAGGGACCTGACAGCAAAGGTCGCTGAAGCAAAGACTCACTTCCCCAAGCTGTCCACAGCCTGGGACTCCCTGTTGGGTGGATGAACAGCAGGACTTTCTTCTGCTAGATCCTTTTTAGTGGCTGCTGCCACGATCATCGCATGAACTGGCAAACCTCTGGACCAGAGTGGATGCTCTTCTGGGGGGAAAGAATCTTATCTGGTCTCAGGGAATGGCCTCAATAGAGTCAGGGTTTTGCCTGGCATGCTGCATGATGAGCTGGATTAACTCATCTGCTGGTGGGGTCACCCAAGAGCTAGAAGGCCGGGAGCAAAAAGCCTGCAGAAACACGGACTCCTCCGAGGAAGGGTTGGAGGGCTTCCAGCCACCCCTCTGTTTTAATATTTCCAGGATGTCTCCGAAGGAGACATCATCCGGAGGTGACCATGGGGACCCCACCCCATCATCGTAGTCTGTGTCTTATGTCAAAGACTCTTCAGCAGAGTCTATGTGCTTCCTCTTGCATACCTTCTTCCAAGGAGGTTCTTCAGTTGGAATATCTGAGGAAGACTCGGAAGGATGGGTACCCTGTACTGGGGTTTCCTGAGGCTTCTCCTCCCAGTGTCCTGGGGAGGTGGCTCATGGCAGCTGTAGCTCAGAGGGAGCAGAGTGAAGTTCTGACATTGGAGGAGCACTCCCCAAAGCAAGCACCCTCTCCATCATGCAAAAAGCAGGCCCGCCAAAAGAGGAGTGGGAGCCCAGAACTGAGAAGGCAACCTCAGAACTGGGGTCACACCCCACTCCATTGGACCTGCTCCCAGGGATGGAGCCTCAAGCAGGATCAGGGCAGGTGTTATCCCCGGATCCGAGGGCAGAACTGATAAAACACTCAGAACTGTGCCCTGTACTGAGGACTCCATCCCCTAACCATGAGTCTGAGGAAGGGATGGTTCCGTCAGAACCCAAAACCAAAGGGGTGGCCTTGAAGCCTCAGTGACAGTCACTGTCGGTGCCAAGGAATGGGGTTCCACAAAGGACATTGAAGCAATGGCCTTCGGAACCGACGGGTCCAAAGGAGGAGTATACATCGAAGTCCTGGGAGAGATAGTCCCACAAGGGGATGAGTCTTTGGAACATTTGGTATCCCTCTGGCTGTCAACAGCTGATCCAAAAGGTGCACCACATCAAGTTTGGACAGACTCCTGGTGGACCTCATGGACACTCTTGAAGGGGAGTCGGGTCGATACAAAAAGGGGCTATGCATTTGACCCAGGAACCGATCGAAGGAGGGGGAGTATCGGGTCCGTGGCATTTGAGCTAGTGGCACCGTAGTCTCTAATTTGGAGACAGGTAGAGAAAGAATCAGTGGAGTAGTAAACTGTCTCGGTGGCAAAGAAGCGCTTGGAGTCGATGTCATCGGTTCAAAAGAAATGGCAGGGGTCAGAACCGTTTTCAATGTAGTCAAAGCTAAAGTCAGTGCCGAAGCTGTAGTTGAAGGCAAGGTTGTTGCTGTAGCTGTAGTGGAAGGCAAGGTGGTTACCGTAGCTGGGAGGGTCATTGCCAAAGGTGGCGTTGATGTCGAGAATCCGGTAATGTCCATGGCTTGAGTCATAGTAGTCATCGGAGCAGAACTCGGAACAGTAGTAGTAATCGGTGCCAAAGTAGCAAGTCTATGCTCCAAGGAGGTTTTGTGGGCCTTATCTTTATATGTCTTACTCCTATCACCAGCCAGAGAAGAGGGATAAGAATCTGGACGTTTCTTGTCCTTTATTGGAGGGGTTGAGACCTCTGACACAGAAGGGGCCTCTGAGAAAGGAGAAGCAAGAAGGCCTTTCAAAATCAATTTATTCTTTCTTTCATTCAACATCTGCTTATTGAAACTTTGGCAAATTTGACAAGGGGGTTTAACAGAGAGATGAGAAACCCCTAGACAATAAACACAGTCATCGTGACAGTCGCTGTTTGGGAGTTTACCATTGCAAGAGGTGCAATGCTTAAACACCGAAGTCCCTTTTTTCTCAGACATTTCCACAAACACACTAATCACAATTTAATTAGACTATCAAACAAGGAAAACACCTAGAAAGGCAAGAAAAGGAAAGAAGAAAAGGAAAGAAGATACAAACGATGGTATCAAGAAATACCACAAGGGTAAGGAGAGGGTGTATCAACGATGGTAAAAAGAATTACCCAATGGGTAGAGCTAGTTAGGAAAGTTACAATAACTGTAAACGAGTGAAGTAGATGGGAAATAGATTTAGAAAGTGACTAAATAAGAAAGATATATATCCAAAAATACAAAAAATATCAAGAAAAATACCACTTAGCTTGAGAGCTCGGTGAAATGCTGCTATATAGCTATGCGGCAAATGAGATCTGAGGTAACAGGAAGAAGGGCATTGTGGGTAGCAGCTTAGCTCGAGAGTTTTTGGTGTATGCGAGCTAGGTATTAGGCCAACACGGTTCCGAGGGTCTTGGAACCGAACCCATCAGTGATGAATGGAAAGAAGATTAACAACATCAGACTATTCTGTAAGGCTGTTGTTATTGTTATTCTTATTAATTATCTGCATCCAAAATACTGCTCTGTCCTGATTTCTCTACTCCCCACCATTTCATCATCATCCCTTTCCACTTTAATTTAAAATCTTCTGTTAGTTTTGTGTGTATCAGCCTTAAATTTGTAGATCTAAAATATCCATTCAAATCAGGTAATCTTAAACCACCTTGCTCAATGGGGAGGATCAACTTATCCCACTTAATTCTTGCTCTGTTCCCCTCTCAAATAAATTCTTTCAACTCTTTATTAATTATCATCCACAACTTCTCTAGCTGATAAAAATATGCCTGACTCATTTTATAAAGCTTTTCACAGCTTGTATCTTACTATCCATATCCGTCAGCAAGAGCTTCCAGTTTCTGAGTTTTTGTATTATCTTTTGTTTAGTCTCCTCCGACACAGCCTTAACTGCCATAACAGAACCCTTTTTAATCTGTACATCTAACATCTAAATATTTCATCTTACTGTAACCACATAAATATGGGTATTGCTGAATCGGTTTCATAGGTTAATAGGTTCATAGGTAAGTACTAAGCTAAATACCTTTGAGGGCCATTCTAAGCCTATAAAAATAAAAATAAAAATAAAATCTCAGATCCACCCCTTCGACCGATTGTGTCAGGAAGAGGTTGGATAACTGAGCCGATGTCCATATATGTGGAGAAACAACTTAAACATGTATTGAGTACTGCACCAGCTGTTTTGATAGATAGTAAACAGTTCTTGGAACACTTATTCTCATGGGCTGATTCTAGATCTGCAAATTACATTAGGAATGCTTTCTTTGTAACACTGGATGTGAACTCTTTGTTCACTGTTATACCTAATGACGATGGTATTGAGAATATAAGACAATTTTTATCTAAAGAAAGCAACTTTTCCAACAGCAAGGTTAACATGATCTGTGCCCTGTTGGACCTGATTTTGGAAAACAGTGTATTTCTCTTTGAGAAAGAGTTTTTTCTACAAAAAATTGGTGTCGCGATGGGCACAGCATGTGCTAATACCTATGCGAACATTGTCTTAGCCCAGTGGTAGAAAGATAAGGTGTTCTGCTCACCCTTGTTTGTGAAATATGTCGCCTTTTACAAACGGTTTGTTGATGACATTTTTCTTGTTTGGCAAGGCAATGAGAGCCAACTAGAGTCTTTTGTCAACTATTTAGGTAGTACTACCACCTATCTATCTTTTACTTCACAACACTCTAAATTTCAAATTGACTTTTTGGGCATCAATGTCAATAAGGACATGCTTGGTAGCATCACTACCAAGATGCTTAAGAAAAGTTGCAGGAAAAATAAGATTTTACATCGGTCTAGTATGCATCCAGGCCACGTTACTAAAAACATTATTAAGAATCAAGTGTTACATTGCAAAAGACTGTATACAGACAAGGGAGATTTGCAGGATGCAATGAGATTGACAAGGCTGTGGAAGAGATTAACTCTCTAGATGAACAAAAGACTAAGGCATATTTTTTAAGTGGGATTTCAACAGAAACATTGGATACAAAAGGAAAATGTGATCAGGTTATCAATAAGATGTGTTCAACATTCTCTAGTGATGTGAGCAAAACCTGTGAAATAGTTGAAAAGAACTGGCCCAACCTACTTACAGACCCAGATATTAGTAGGGTCCTAGGTCCTACTCCTAAATTTAGTTTTAAGAATAATAAAAATCTTAAACAAAGATTATGTTATAGACATAATAATGTTAGAGCCAAGTCTATTTCTGAACGCAGGGGAACCTATGCAAAATTTGCAGTAATATCTGGTCAACTACTATGATTATACATCTAGTGTACCTGAAACCAATAGAATTTCGGTTCTATGCTGATTGTTGCACAAAAAATATAGTTTATTTTGCTAAGTGAAGCTTATGCGATGCTTACTACATAGGTAAGACCAATCGTATGCTAAAAGAGAGAATAATGGAGCATCTCAATGATATAAAGAACAATAAAGTAACTAATACCTTAGCTAAGCATTGTTTAGACATTGGTTTGCAACATACTTTTAAATTCTTGGTGCTACAGATTATTAATGAAAGTTTAAGATAAGGTGATATATGTAATGAAACAGAGTTTATAGAATTAAGATGGATTGTTGATTTTAAAGCTCATGTATCACCTGGCCCTAACAATGCTGTTTCTTTATAACTTCTCCTGAGAAAGAGAGGCTTGCAGCACTGATTTATTTTAAGTGTTTTTATTGGCTGTTGGCTGTATTTAAACTGTTTTGATAGTCACATTTTTACTAAGGTCTGAAGAAGAGGGCAACCTTGAAAGCGCTTACCTTTGTTACTACTTTTGAATTAAAAGTTTTTATTTTCCAGTCTACATGCCTTTTACTTTTTATATGTATTACTTTTGGGTTTGTTGACTCCACCACTTTCTTGTTATTTGGCCATTCTAAGCCTAGCCAGTTTCCTTTTTTGTGCTTGAATTAACCAATTCCATTTAGTTAGAGATTAGTCTTAGCCATCTCATGGTGGATAATTATATGTTACCCCTAATGATTATAACTGGGATCATACTATAGATAATTTGAAGGGACACATGCATAGGATAACACATTTAGGAGCTACCACTGTTCATTAGTAGTACAGGGGGATGTCCTGGGTAAAGTTTTCTGTTTCCCAACTGTAGATCACAGTTGTGCTTGAATACGGACAAGAGTGAACTTTGTTTTATGTGGATGAGGACTCTGTTCCAAGGTAGCTGCATTCTCTGTGAGATATACTTATTCTGCCAAACCGTTCTGTTGATGTTGTGGAAGAAGTTTATATCCCTAGACGGAATATTTCTGATGGCATTTGATTGGCTGATCTGCTGTAAATCCATCAGTAGTGGGTCAGAGGATGCCTTGTATGCTAGACACAGGTCATCTATTAGCAGTCTGTAGGATACAGAGTATAGTGACAGGGCTTTGAGTCAATTCATGTATGACATGTTGTTTAGGCCTTGTATCCTTTTAGTAAGGTATCACTGTGGGCAATCTAGTTATTGCATGTGTCTTGACAGATGCATGCCAAATAAAGCATTATATTCAATGACTGGCCTAATGAGGGCCGGGTGACAAAAATATCCCTAGATCTAGACACAATCCCTTTGTTTATAAGCTGTGCAATAGAGAAGGACTATTTTACAACCACATAGGTTCCCAAATCCCCAAAAACTGGGTCAGCTCTCAGGTGTGTATTGTTAATGAGATAGTTCCCTGGGATAGATGACTTTGCAAAGTATACAATAATGCATTTCTGGCATTTAGTTTCAGTCCATGATTTTGGCACCAGTTATTTAATTGGGACAAACCTTCCTGCAGGATGGCAAAGCCATTTGGGGATTCAATGACTGCTCCTAGCTTGCAGTCATCTGCAAACGTTGTTAGCTAGAGCCTTTGGTATTTGCTTTTACCTCAGAAAAGCAGATGCCAGGCAAAAGTGGTCCAAACACAGAATGCTGGAGGACTCCACTGGTGACTGTTCTCTTTGTGGAGGTAACTTCCCCTATTTTGATTTCCTGCATCCTATCTGTGAGCCAGTTGGCAATCCAGCAGGTGACATATGGGTTTATTTAGCTTTTCTACTATGCTTGCATGGGGAATTTTGTCAGAAGCTTTGACCAGGTCAAAGTATGTAATATATACCATTTTGCCTTCATCTATTGCTTTGATGAACTTTTCAAATAAATACACCAGAATGAGTACGCATGACCTGCCCTTGATGAATCCAAACTAAGACAGGTCCAGTGTTTGGAAATTCTAATTTGTGGGACCATACTTTACTACTATAGCCTTAGTTTTATGTTCATTAATTTTATATCCAAAAAAGACTTCAAACTGTTTAAAAATGTTCCACAACAATGAAATGTAATTTTCTGGATTCATCAAGCACAAACAAATATCACCTACAAATAAAGCTAACTTTTCTTGATTAGCATACCAGTTAAATCCTTGAATTTGTGAAGCCCTTATTTTCTTTACCAATGGCACTAATTATAAAGCAAATAACAAAGGAGAAATAGGACATCCCTTTCTAATTCCTCTGTTCAAAATCTATCCATAAGTGTTTTGTATTATGACTAACAGCATTAATGATCAGGAAGCCAAATGATTTCCTGCATCGTTTCTTCAGAGATGAAGGCTCTTAAGAAG